>NC_060214.1:14958928-15267500 GCF_021130785.1 Homalodisca vitripennis | reverse complement strand
CAAATTAAAAAATATAAGGATAACATTTTACTAGATATATCTTGCGTATAGTTAGAATACGTGTGCTTATGTTGAGCTTAGCTCCAGTTCACCTTCCTTCTTAAGTACAGCATCTGAAATTTGATGCCGTTGCAGTCCTCATGTTCGTCTGAAAGGATCCAAAAATAGTCGGCGAGAAGAACGTAGAAGCTCAAAACGAACCCCCGCCCTCGCATCATTTCGTTTATGCACCTTCTGGATCCCTTTAGACGAACATGACTCCAGATTTCAGGAGTCGTCTGTAACAGCATCAGATTTCATATTCTGTACTTATGAGGAAGGTGATCTGGAGCTAAACTCAACATTCGTATTGAATCAGCCCTTCCCACCATAGCTGCGTTATGTGTAGAAAACTCGTTTGCTCCACCGTGCTTTGAGATTGTGTCAGTCAACATCGTAGTGCGCTCAATTGTGCATCTGATGAGACAATGAGAATACCTCTTCACCTAGACTGCACTACTTTTAATGGTCTGGGTGTCTCTGATGTCGAAACGATGCGGGAGTGTTTCTTTTGAGCTTCTTCTTTCTTCGTCGTCGACTATTTTTGGATCCTTTCAGACGAACATGACTCCAGACTTCAGGAGTCAAGTCTGTTGTAACAGCATTAGTTTTCAGATGCCTTAAGAGGAAGTTGAACTGAAGCTAAACTCAACATTCACATTGAATCAGCCGTTCCTAACATACTGTAGCTGCGTTATGTACAGATTATTATGTCACGTGTGAAGATGTAATTTATGATTGTAATCAGTTTCTTTGCGAATTTATTCATTCTCGCTGTCATTACGGTAACCTATGAGACCAATGTATAAATTTTCGCTAACGCTCAGCCAAATTCCATGAAATAACAGGCACCATCGTCTAACTCGATATTGAAACTACCGTTTTCCTACCTCGAACATTTTCCAGACCCTCGAGTTTGCTAACGTCCAGCCAATTAAATTTAGTAAATAAAATAATTTAACATTATTTTAAAACCCGCATTTCCCGCATTTGAGGGATTTTTCCCGCCAAAGGGGTGGGGAGTGACGTCAGGGGGCGGGGCTTAGCCGCCATCTTGGATCACGTGACCTGCTCTCGACCAATCAGAATAACGCCATAAGAGCCCATGTTACGGCTATCCTCCAGGGTACTCTACTAGTTCCATCCCTATGGCTCATTTCATTCTCGACTTGTCTGGCTGTTAGAAAAAAAGGAAATTGTTTTAACATACCAACTAATATGTTTAATGATGATCAGCCAAATTCCATAGTTACAGAACTTATTCTTGTCTATATCAATACTACCTATTAAAATATGATTTTTATGCTATTGTAAGTTTTTTATCTGATCGCGGGAACTGCGAGCAAGGTGTCAGAAGAAAATTTTAAGTTATAACACAGGTCCGAGTTCTAAATAAAATTAAAGGTGTTTCAGTATAAAACAACCGGACCTCAAAAGATGTACCCTGTCCAAAATGATGACCATATCGGCCCGTGCTCTAATTTAAGATTTTCTTCTGACTCCTTGCAAGCCGTCTTCCTGATGAGATAAAAATCTGACAATAGGCTAAACAATCAGATTTTTATGGGTATTATTGATTTACCAAGTCTCAATGCTTCACTAAACATTGTTAAAAAGTTATTAAACCGTTCCTAAAATTTAATGCAGAATAACAAGATCAGTTTGTTTACGAGATATCGAATGGACAGACAGCAGAAATACAATTTTCGAGCCCTACGAGTTATAGGCTTCGCTGACGCTCAGCTAATTATCAATTATATAATTTAGTTTACGAGTTGTTTTAGTTTTAGTTAAGTTAATACATTTTAAGTTCTTATTAATAACTATAAAAATTTATATACTTTTCTGTTCATTTACTAATTTATGATATTTTTTATTTGTTTTTTTTTACTAGTTTCCACTTTTAAATTAAAAAAAAAACTGCCAATATTTGAAATTTATTTCTACTAGCCAATTAAAGATACAACATGACTTGATATGATTAACATTAACCGGTCAATTGTTCTAATTATCACAATTGAAAAAAAATTTTCTCAGTAAAATATGATTTGTAGGCACTGTGCTCTCTAGATCCAAGGAACTGAGGACTCTGATGAACACCTACTGGATGCTGTGTGACGCTGTACATCAGGCTAATGTCTTCTACTGCGATCAGCTGATGGCCGTGATCTTCACTTCATTCGTTCACGTCACTATCACGTTTTACTACTGCTTCTTGAACCTCACGGACGGCAAAGTGATCAGCTTCACTACTGAGGGGGCGCGGGTCCTGAATCACATATTCTACGTCTTTGTGTTAATGAACTCAAGCACAGACGTCACGAACTCGGTAAATTATGTATTAAAAACTGTACTAGAAGATTTAAATGGGTACTTACATAACGTAATTTTAGGCATTTAGCAATGCTACCAAACATCATAATCTCATAATTTAGATTAATGATCGCAATGACATACTTTCATAATAAACATTACTGATCAGAGTAATACCTCAATCTCTAGGTTAATAATCCGAATGACACATTTCCTAATAACACTACTGACCTGAGTAAGGCCTCAGGACATCTCATTATCTACGTGATCACAATGACAAAACCTCCTAATAACACTACTGACCTGAGTAAGGCTTCAGGACACCTCACGATCTAGGTGATCCCAATGACAAATCTCCTAATAACACTACTGACCTGAGTAAGGCTTCAGGACACCTCACGATCTAGGTGATCCCAATGACACATCTCCTAATAACACTACTGACCTGAGTAAGGCTTCAGGACATCTCATGATCTAGGTGATCCCAATGACACATCTCCTAATAACACTACTGACCTGAGTAAGGCTTCAGGACATCTCATGATCTAGGTGATCCCAATGACATATCTCCTAATAACACTACTGACCTGAGTAAGGCTTCAGGACACCTCACGATCTAGGTGATCCCAATGACAAATCTCCTAATAACACTACTGACCTGAGTAAGGCTTCAGGACATCTCATGATCTAGGTGATCCCAATGACACATCTGATAATAACACTACTGACCTGAGTAAGGCTTCAGGACATCTCATGATCTAGGTGATCCCAATGACACATCTCCTAATAACACTACTGACCTGAGTAAGGCTTCAGGACATCTCATGATCTAGGTGATCCCAATGACACATCTCCTAATAACACTACTGACCTGAGTAAGGCCTCAGGTTATCTCATCATAAGTGATCACAATGACACATCTCCTAATAACACTACTGACCTGAGTAAGGCCTCAGGATATCTCATGATCTAGGTGATCCCAATGACACATCTCCTAATAACACTACTGACCTGAGTAAGGCCTCAGGTTATCTCATCATCTAAGTGATCACAATGACACATCTCCTAATAACACTACTGACCTGAGTAAGGCCTCAGGATATCTCATGATCTAGGTGATCCCAATGACACATCTCCTAATAACACTACTGACCTGAGTAAGGTCTCAGGACATCTCATCATCTACGTGATCCCAATGACACATCTCCTAATAACACTACTGCCCTGAGTAAGGCCTCAGGACATCTCATCATCTACGTGATCCCAATGACACATCTCCTAATAATACTACTGCCCTGAGTAAGGCCTCAGGACATCTCATCATCTACGTGATCCCAATGTCACATCTCCTAATAATACTACTGCCCTGAGTAAGGCCTCAGGACATCTCATCATCTACGTGATCCCAATGACACATCTCCTAATAATACTACTGCCCTGAGTAAGGTCTCAGGACATCTCATCATCTACGTGATCCCAATGACACATCTCCTAATAATACTACTGCCCTGAGTAAGGCCTCAGGACATCTCATCATCTACGTGATCCCAATGACACATCTCCTAATAATACTACTGCCCTGAGTAAGGTCTCAGGACATCTCATCATCTACGTGATCCCAATGACACATCTCCTAATAATACTACTGCCCTGAGTAAGGCCTCAGGACATCTCATCATCTACGTGATCCCAATGACACATCTCCTAATAATACTACTGCCCTGAGTAAGGCCTCAGGACATCTCATGATCTACGTGATCCCAATGACACATCTCCTAATATACTCCTTTTTAGAGTAATAATGCTTGAGGAATTACGTATTTTCAGATAATAAATTGAAACCGACCTTCTATTATATTATAATTTTGGAGTCCACATCAGTGCTTAATTTCTAAAATTTTTAGGTGTGGGAACTCTTACAGCGGGAAGCTCAGACCGGTGGGTATGGAATACACCCCAGGAAGGAGGGGAGCCCTCACCCAGGGAAAACTTTTGAAAATTATAACTGTAAACCTTTGTTTTTAGGCCACCCAGACATAATAATACATTCATTTTTATAAAATACCAAGTGATATTTTAATGCTGTTTATTTTCTTTTAAGGTGCTTGATTAGGATGTAAGAAAATAAAAACATGAATTTAAATTTATTGAGTTTACTCTCTACTCTACTCTACTCCATTAACACCTTGTTGCCTACTTTAAATTTCCCAGAAATATTTGCTTTGATTTCATTGACCATTTTGTTTGAATCAATGAAGCTCGCCAATATTAATTTTTTAAAATGAATGGTAAAATAAAAACAAATTGAGCCTTATTCACAGTTTTATTTATACACATTTTACAGTAGTAATAATAATACATATTAATATGTTAAATGGATGTTTGTTAATATAACAGCTTTTTTACAAGTTTGCATATTTTACAAAAAAATTGCATACCTTATGGGTACAAAACGATATTAATACATTCAAAATAAACCAACTTCTTGGAAAGGAAAAGGAAGCGTTTAATTACACACAAAATAAATGACACACAGAGTGGAGTAACACGGTTTCATTTTTTTAAATTTAGTGTAGTTTTAAAAAGTTAAGGTTGATTATTTTATTTGCTTATTAGTTATTATAACAAAATATGTACGGATTTGTAGTATAATATTGTAAGTAAGCAATGCCAAGACTGTTGGTAAACTTAGTTTTTAGTTGTTTGTTAATATTTTAAAGTGAAAACTACAAAAGAAACAAAACAACAATACACAAAACTAACTGTAAGTACAAAAAAGAACTCAGAAACTTGAGTTCAGAACACAACTATAAGTTAGGCATAGGCTAACTAATTTTAATGAAAACTTAATGTTCTGAAATTCTAAAAGATATTTAAAAAACAGATTTAGGAAAAAAGTTCCCACAATGCAATGCTGTCTTCATGGTACGTTTACTGCCCTCGTTGTTTTGACTTGGTGTCAAGTGCAGAATGGTGTCCCTTCGCCAGCCAGGTTTTGACGCGTAGCTCGGGATTGTATCTAGCCACAGGAGGTCCTAGGAGCCTGATCCGCAATAAATCGCAAACAGTGCTAATGTAGAGTGAAGATCTATGAAGGAGACATAATTAGATTCATTGCAGAAAACCCACGTTCACATTCAGCACTAGACACTGCAATACTATTTATGATGGAAATCAGTTTCTTAAACGACGGCGGTTGCTCTAGAATAGTAGGTTTCTCTCCACTTAACATAGGCTTTCAGTCCCTGCTTGAAGTGTCTGAAGTCTCTAATTATATCCTGAGAGCTGCTAATCTTAAATCTATCGCAGATTTCGCTGGATCTCACATTTCTCCGTAGGTGATGGATAAGTCTTTTGGCCAATACATGGGTGGATCACTTTGATGTCATTCATGATTTTGGTGTTAGTGTTCAGCCGCATTTGAAGATGATTGATAGCAAACCTTGAAGTCAAGTTGTTAGCGAGGCTCCGATAGAACTGTTTTTTCTGGAATACTGGGTATCTTGGATCTTACACAAAGTTTAACATCTTGAAACATCAAATCGTCAATAGCAATTTTAGCTTCCACTGAACGTCTACCCATGTTTTCAACTCGGTTTTCAAACACTTTGATTAACAGTGTTACATCACTGTGGGCTTGGATAAGGTTGAGGCTTGATTTTTGAAGCTGTAAGACAAATCCGATAACTCTTCTAGAGCATCGAACATCAATGCCAGGTTGTGTACAAAAGTTGTAGAAGATAATGTACTACAAAGCCCTTTGTAAGTTGAACGTTGCTTCGAGTCCCTTTGTTTGTCTTCAGATGCTTCAATGAAATGATTGTACAAAGCTTTAAAATCTGTCCAAACTGCTTTCACCGCCATTAAGCTGGAGGCTACCCCAACGAGTATCTAAAACACGGCCGATTTTCAACATTTGCTCCTCTAGTCCTTTAGCAACTTCTGCCAACTCCCTGCTGTTTTTTCGGTGAACAACTAAACATGTTTCTAATTTTATCCATGAATATCTTAAAATGATTGATTCCCAGCTACTTCTTCTATGGAATCGTGCACGGCAAGCTCTAAACGATGGTTCAAACAATGCCAAATGAACAAGTTGGGGAACGTTTCAGTAAGCTGTAGCAAGGCCAGATTTCTTGCCTAGTAGCACTGAAGCACCATCACAAGTTAGAGCAATCATATGGTCGTTCATGAATTCAAAGCTTAGACCTAATGCTTGTAACTGATTTAAAAGTTACTTGTAATATACCAGCTGATGTTGTGCTATTTAGCTCAAAAAGTGTTAAGAACACTGTCATAGGGTTTTGCATTTCCCTTTAGAACAGTTCTGATATAAACCACCAAAGCATTTTTTGTTTGAAACTGAAGTGGCTTCATCCCAAAAGCAGGGAAAATTTAGAGTCTGACTTGATTAGGCCATTTATCAAGTCTGATTTCATTTCATCAGAAATATGATGAATTATATTGGAGCAAGCAACATTTGAATGTAGGATTCGCCCCATATCTAAGCCATTCATTATTTGGAAGATCAATTTCAGTTTCAAACTCAAAAAAATGGCCTATTTAGTTTAGCTTGCTTATAAGCCGTGCGGAAAATTGCGCTCAGTTACAATCTGCTGCTCTTTATGCATAGAAGCAACAGCTTTTTTTCATTGTACTTTTTCTCAGCTTCAATGAGTATTTTTTCAGCTAAAGAATGAGCTCGAGAACCCCACGGTGTAAAAATATATTTTTCCTAAGAGAGGATTGCTGGTCTTTTTTATTGTTTCCATAAGCGGTAACAGTTCCTAAAAACCCACTCTTCGCTAATCTTTAGGCCCTTCGTTTTCTCTGCACCTAGAGTACTCACACTACGGCAAACGTTGCAACCTAGTTCTCTGTTCACAATTAACCATGGATTTTTTAGCTTTAAATTCAACAATTTGTTCTTCAGACCAACAAACTGGCTGTTCACCCCTATTAACAAAATCATTATTTTTCATTACTAACCTTAGCTTCGTCTGCATCAGATCCCCAAACCCACCAACCTGGATACTATTTTGACCGACGAGGAAGTCGAAGGGGAATGGTAATCGCAATTATCCTCATTGATCCCGATTGCGTCTTCTTTTTTATCTTTGATCAACAATTGAAGTTGTAGTCAATGCTTCCGAACTGCAGTTCTCATTATTCGCATAACCTTTTTTGTTTCTTAGGGTTAGGTTTAAAGAAATCAACAATTTTTCTCTGGTAGTCATAGTCAATTAGGAAACTATTTAGCTGCACCAGCACTAATAAGCATAAACACGAACACAATCAACGACCTGCACCTCAAAAAACGAACTTAAGCGTGATGGGATGCGATGCAACTTGTAACTTAAACGCGAAAACACACCAAGGTCAAGTCAACTAGTCAACACACTTGTGATCACTGGGGCGGTGGCGCGGTGAAGGAATGGAGGGGGAAAGGTGAAGGGGGTGGGGTGGGTATTGCTTTGTTATTGAGAGGCGCAGCCGCGCATGCGCGAACTAGGATGACTTGCCCGTCACCTTCCTCCTGCCTGATTCCGTGCAAGACTCATCACAGCACAGCTCACAACTGCTTGTACGGGCGCTTACTATCTGCTTACGAGTCACTCGCAAACAAAGCATAGCATAATATTGATCCTACCTACAATTTTTTTAACTAAAAACTTGTACTCGTAGTTTTAAAAGCGTTCCCTTGCGTTTCCGCACTCTTGGGAGGTAAGGGAACGCCGTTCCCTTGCGTTCCCACTGAAATTAACCACTGGTCCACATACTATCAAAAGAAACGTGATCGGCATTTATATTTATATTTCATTAAATTTTGATTTAAACATGTTGTGGAAGAGAAGTAACAAGATATCGATGAAATTATGTACTATAATTTGGTGTTTCACTTCTAAAATATAGTAATGAATTTTTCCTAAAAGGTATTTGAATATGACATTTTTTAACTCTGCTTATCTAATGTTATTTTAGGCTGACGAAACAGAAGTGTTGATCTGCAAGTTTATGAACAAAGACCTGGACCCAATTTTGAAGAAACAGGTACTGATAACTTGTAGGCTGCGTAGTGATATTACATTGATAATACAATCGCTTGACATTTGCACTTCAGTAGACAACATCTTGGCTCGAAAAACGACTGTTAATGTTTATTATTAGTACTACTATATAAAGGATGAATCGTGATATACTTAAGTGATAAATAAAACAAAAATGGGTGCTGCGAGACTAATTAAATAAGAACAAAGAGTAACTTACATTATTTTGCCTAAAATAAAACAAACAGACGTCGTTGGGGAAGTTAACAGTAACATAGAGAATATAAAGGGTTGATGGCACACTCAACGGTGTGAGAGAGAGAGAGAGAGAGAGAGAGAGAGAGAGAGAGAGGGGGGGGGATAGAGAAGGGGGAGGGAGAGAGAGTAGGGGAGGAAAAGAGAGTAGGGAGTAGGGGGAGGAAGAGAGAGGAGAGAGAGATGGGAGGGGAGAGATAGAGAAACAGGGGAAAGAAGGGAAGGGGAAGAGACGGAGAAAAAGAGTAAAAAAGAAGAGAGAGAGAGAAGTGGAAGGGAGAGGAAGGAGGGAGAGGGAGGGGAGATAGATAGATAGAGAGAGAGGTGAGAGGGGGAGGGAGAAAGAGATTAGGGGAAGAGAGAGGGTAAGAGAGATGGGAGGGAAGACATGGAGAAAGAGGGGAGAGATGGAGAAAGAGGGGAGAGAAGGGAAGGGGATAGAGAAGTGGGATGTCGGAGGGAGGGAGGGAAGGAGAGATGAGAGAGAGATAGGGAGGGAGAGAGGGAGAGAGAGGGAGGGAGAGAGGGAGGGAGGGAGAGAGAGAGAGAGAGAGAGAGAGAGAGAGAGAGAGAGAGAGAGAGAGAGAGAGAGAGAGAGAGAGAGAGAGAGAGAGAGAGAGAGAGAGAGAGAGAGAGAGAGAGAGAGATCCAAATAACATTAGGACCAACTAGCCCACCTCTCCCCTCAAAGGATATCATTTGAGTTCATTATTACCCTATTTTGGCAGCAATGTAACTAGTCATAATTTTATTTTTATACCTAAAAGTTTCGCTCTTAGTGCTTTTATTTGCCATGATTCAACTCTGCAATACCGGGTATTTATTACTACGACCTCACAGATCTCCACTACCATTAGTTTCGTCCATTCGGTACAAGCTCTGTTGGCTTTTACTAACCAGCGTTTGGCAAGTGATATATCTGAAAAGTTCTGTCCATTAGTCGTCTAAGGACGGTGACTTTCATTCCATCACCATCTAGCATAATCTATTTTTGTTATGCCTCTATTTAGTATAAAACTGTCGACATTACAACACATCACGAAACCAGAAACGAATACACTTCTAAAGATTAGGAAGTACTATTCTTACACTCTCTTTGGTACTGCCTAAATTATCTTATGCTTTAATACTTACTTAATACATACTTATCCATTTACCAGTTTTTACATAAATGTATGTTTCAAGTGATAAAAATGTCTTTGTAGGTCTCCCGAATCAAATATATTTTTTTATATTTTTCCTTCAGCTGGAAGGGTTCCTGCTGCAGTTGCCTCATCACAACGCAAGATTCTCTGCTCTTGGATATTTCCCAATCAACAACGAGACTCTCACAGCTGTAAGTAATTACTTTTGTAGTAAAATGTATCATTGATCTATTAATCTTTGTAATAGTAATCACTTAACAGTCACATCCTCTTTATATATTCTCTCTATAGATTCATTGCCGAACAAAACAAACTGATGGCCACCAAACATGTTACAGCATGTAGACTGACAGCGTGTTCTGTCTGTACAGATGGCTGGAGCGGTGACAACGTACCTGGTGATACTGATCCAGTTCCAGCTCCAGCCATCATCCACGTAGACTAGAGGAACATCGGTTTAGAACCAAGCACGATATATAAACTTAGAACTTTTTTATTCATTCATTCACGTGGTAAAACCACACGTACTTTGATCACTTCTGAGCTAGATACATTTTTGTAGATAATTTAAATAATATCAACCAGTGTTACGTTGGTCTACAATTAATTGAAAAACAAGTCACTCTTTTACTAAGAAATCTGTAATAAAACGGATCTTTGATACATATAATCATCAGATTTGAGAGACTTTACAATAGTCAGGATCTTTATTGACCTTAATAGCAGTTGATAATTACATAATTTATTTTCTCCACACATTTGTATTGTAAAAGTAGTCATTTTATCACATATAATAATAAATAAATGTATGAGCTGTTAAAAATCAATTCATTCTTCCTTCCCTGTCTTACTGTTTGTGAACGTTTTCGTCAACAACACTGCAAATATTATTTTACACAATGTCGTGCTGACCTAATCCTAGCAATATTTAGTTTCACAATTTTTAAGTACACAAGTACTTTTATGTTATGAGCAGTTGAGAAAAAGTTAAAAATCTATTTATTCCTGCTATCCCATCTTTTTCTTTTCTTTTGTTTTGCATTTTCGTTAACAATACTGTAAAGATTATTTTGGACTGAAACAAATATGAGGGGGGGAGGTCCAGACAACTGATATTTTCCCGTAGTGGACAGAGAGTAAGGCCCCATTTTGTTCCTTAAAAAGTTCTTGACCCGTTTCTTTGTTGTGAACGAACTTGCAGCAGTACATGTCAGTAATACTGAATTATTTAAATAACAATAATAATCTATTACTAAAAAAGTAATTGAAAAAAATTGAAAATGTGGGGGAGGGATCCGGACCCCTTGGACCCCCTTGCTGGCTACGTCCTTGGCGATGACCTAATCCTAGCATTATATTTTTAAGTGCACAAAATACTATTGCTGGGTGTAAGAGAGTGCTACCCCTCAGTTCGTTTTTGTAATTATTTTTTTTTAGAAACAAATAATAGTGGGAAGGTAAGTTGACTGGTGTATTAGTTACATCATTTGACATATTACAAGGTAAATTTGCATTGACCGTATTATAAATTGAACGTAAATACCCAGTACTAAACAAAATGTTTATTAGTTATGTTTATTAGTTATGTTTGTTTCAGTAGTGTGCTAAGCTGTATTTACATTTTTATCCTTCACATATGTAGTATTAAACAAAATAAAATCACATTCGGGATCAGCATAATTTCCAAATATTAATAAAAACATTCATTGTTAGAAATTAACTTTAGTACTCTCACTGCAACTCAGTCATTTGTTCACCTTTTTATCTCATGTGATGCAATTTGCTCTCTATTCTGCACTCGGTGGGATATAATTTTCTCTGGGCAAACTTTATAAAACGGAATATAGAATAGTAGAATACATCATTCTGCTGGCAATAGCAGGCAGGAATATAAAAGTGGTCAGCTCCTATACGTAGGTGACGTTAAATTACGATAGATAGAGTGAGGGTGCCCGATTTCAATGTCTTGGTTCCTAAAACACTGTCAACCAACTATATATTTATACAGAGTGTTCATTAAAAATGTTCCAATACTTTCGGATTTTGTTATACACATAAAAATGAGAAAATAGTTCATATAAAGCTATGTCCTAAAACCTTTAGTTTTTTTAGTATATGTATGTTTTATAAAAGAAAAATTATATCTTATGAACCAGTTAATATAAAGTTGTAAAACTTGAGAATTGTATTACTATTTAGTCGACCTTTTCGAACTCAAAATAAAAAAAATCCTTTTACCTGTTTCAAAATAGCGTCTGATTACGTTTTTTTAAAGTCCAAAAAACAAAACAACCGGTTTAGTTATAAAAGATATTATACGGTACAAAATATTTAGTTATTTTATACCAATTCCAACGATACCTTTTTCAAAGAAATCTGTCAACGCATGAGCGAGCACAAACACTTTAAATATATGCTTGCACAAGCCGAACAAAATCCTAAAATATTAGAACTAGAAATATAGAAATATTCAAAAGCCGGACAAATATATAATAAAGGCGATTATTTGTTCTTAACTTATTAAAAAAAAATCAAATTGTGTGTGATTAACATGGTTCATTTTTACAGAATGGATGGTGAGTGGAATCTTAAGTGATTTTTGTAACACACTAGCTAAGGCAATTCGTCTAATTGGTGTAACTGGCACACCGGATCTTCTGGGTCCCTCGGAATCTGAATTACTTTGCCCATTTGCCCAGCTTATCATAATGACTAATAAACTACAACTGCCCTTTGTAAAGATACAACGTTCTTGCTACTTTTGTTTCAAAACTTTTTCATCAAATGGATCTGTAAGATGTGCAGGGCAGTTGTGTTAAGAACTGCTATGACGCTAGAGCTCTGGTAAGAATCCTTAGTTTGTCTTAAAATTAGTTTTTTCCTTGAAGATGGAAATTTTGTTTAAGTAGTTATTGTTAGTTTATTTCAGAGATTACTTACATACAATTTCTGTGAAAATTTATTCATTCATTCTGTCTCAATTTACTGTGGAGGAAAATGAATTGAACTATTCTTGGTTACATTGATAGATGTTTATGCCAGTTTTGGTTCACATCCACGTTTCTTTACATCGACGAAGACTTTTGTGAAGTAACAGTTTTGGCTCCTGACTAATATTTGATATCGTAGCTTTCACAAATCGAGCAGGTTAGTTGTGTGAGAATGTTTTTGACTGAGAATTCCCACCCTCTTGGCTCAACATATTGCCAAATTTGGTGGAATCTATCAAACCAAGGTGCCTAGAGTAATTTTGAAAAAAAAAAAATGTTTTGACTATGGGGCTCCACTACTTTTAGCCAGATTGGCTCTAACAATGAATTTCATCTTGTAATGAACTTCTAAATGGTCCGGATGCAAATTTCCACAAAAAAAACCATTACGAACTCTGGCGTAATTATAATGATAAATTGATAGAGATTTGCTTAAATTTAAATAACAGTGAAGCCAGTTCATTAGTCTCGTATTGAACAATCGCAATAAGCCTCTATTCTTATCAATGATAATTAAATTGTGCAAAATCGATTATGTATTGCTGGAGCGTAGCGATTGACAACACTGATTGATGGCAATTCAGTGTGAAAGGTACAAGTGACTGAGTAGGTTAAGCCTGGTTGATTGGAGATGGTGGTCAATACTCAAGGTTCAAACGTGAGTTTCTACATCAATAGTAGTGTCATGTATTACACTTTAAAATATAAATGATTTTAGTGATAAGCATAATGACAGGGTCCAGTCGTTTTGGGTAGATTTTTACCCTACATTGCAATTATCCTCTTGGTAGTATTTTAGGAGCAACAAACTACTGATAGCTCTCAACTGTGACATGTTTTGTGCTCCTGACTTGTGCAAGCGTTTCTTTAAAGTGGCCGTGCTCGCTTATGCGTGGACGGATTTCGTTGAAACAAGTACCGTTGGAATTGTAATGAAATTTTAAAAATTTTTGATGGCTAATCCATTTTTATGACTTTACTGGTTATTTGACTTTAAACATTTTAAACAGACGCCATGTTGTTAATTTTAAAGAAAATGACACAATTATTTTGAAAAAAATGTTCTCTTATCAATTCAAACGTTGTGTTAAATTTGGTTTCTTTAGCTTGACTATTTTCAGAGATAATAATGTTCTAAAAAAAAATACAAAATAGTGGCTACGGGCCAAACAAGACATTTATCGACCTATGTTCCTATGCGCGTCATTTTTTGTTTAAAAGTATTAGTACTATCACTCCCAGAAGTTTGTGATACCCTTTGGTGAACACCCTGTATATACTTTGTAGGCTTTGTACGATATTTGTTTCAAAAAATTCCAAACAAGTTAAAACTTGGAGCAAAAGTTCAGTTTATCACTCAAAGAAATGGAAATTTTCATTTCTGTCTGTCTGTTTTTGTATCTCTTGTTTCCATATAACTCTATCTACCTGGATGGTAACATTGACATAGTACATTTGGACTAATGAAATAGAAATAGAAATAGAAATAATTTATTTCCCATTACCATACAACATTCAAATCATATAATACATTGTATATAATTTAACATTTCATCCAGCATCAAGAAATCAACAACAGACGCATACCCCTAGAAACTAATCTAAATAACAATACAAGGATAAATAGATAAATAATCTTAATATTATAAATAAATAACAATACTTATAACCAATCAAGATACAATTCTTTTAGGTACTTCAGAACATATTTAGATGCTTAGATACAACAGTCCATATTCAGCCATAAATTAAAAAAAAAAACTTTTAATGAGTTAGGAAATTTAGGACCTCATAGGTAATACCTGCTTTGAGGTTCCCTCAAAAATTAGTTAATTTCTTTTATCAGTACTTTACTTTTATAACAAATTTTTTAAGTTAGTAAAAAACAAAATATAGATTATTCCATAAATTTCCATGTTATTCGTTATTTACTCAATAAAATTTGATTTGATCCCCTTAATGTATAAAAATATGATATGCATAGCAATTCAATATAGTACAAGCATAATATAGGAACAATATATGTCTCAATGTATCCTAGAATATATTAGACCCTCAATATCATCCTGCAAGAATAGCCATTTCTTAAGTTCTGCTTTAAAATCTCCTACTAGCCTTAATTCTTTTCAAAGGTTCAGGTAATATGTTAAAAATCTTTGGTGCTACATAAAAGTACGTTCTCTGGAAAAAAGGTTAAAAAACGGTCCTTGGAGTTTGCAACAGATTTGGCCTTCTTAGTCTAGATCGATAAGTTCCATCATTACTGGGTAAATTTCCACTCTGCATATAAAACATAATTAACACCTTAAATACAAACAAATATCTAACTGGTAATATTTTCATGCTCAAAAAAGAGAGGAAAGGATGGTTCATATCTATTTTTCCCTAAATAAAATTCTTATTAGCTGCTTCATGCTGAGTGACAATCGGATAAATATTTGAATAGTACGAGCTTCCCCCCAACAAACAATGCCATACTCCAGCCTACTATTAACTAGGGAAAAGTATACATTCTCAATACGTCAACTGGGCATATATCTCTAATATGATACATAAGTCTAATAACTGTGTTAAACTTTGATTTCAGCTATTTATATGTTTTTCTTCCAATTTAACTCCCTATCCAATACTACACCAAGATACTTAATCTCATCACCTTTACACACACTGTCACACATTTATCATCACACACACCTTCCTTACACAGACATTCTAAACATACATACTTTTATAGAGTTTGTGAGACACATTAAGATCCCTCAGCGAAAAAATTAATATAGACAGTTTTTCTCTGGACTCAGGATTAGTTTATTTTGTGTGAACCACCATCTTAATGATTTTAAATCCTGCCCAATGAGCAATTCCGCCTCATCCCAATTATCACCAGCATAGCATAATGCTGTGTCATCAGCAAATGATGTGATCATTCCATTTAGTCGGGCCAAACATAGATAATTTATATAGATTAAGAAGAGTATTGCTCCCAACACTGAACCCTGTGGAACTCCAGATTTAATTTCTCCCATATTACTCAAAACGCTATGTATTCTTACACATTGACTCCTTTGAGATAGATAACTCTTAAACCACATAAAAGCATTCCCCCTAATACCACAATTATAAATCTTATTTAGTAGTAAATTGTGATCCACAGTGTCAAAAGCTTTTTTTATATCAATGAACAGCCCACTTACCCTTTTACCGGTATTAATATTATTAGTAACTTGCTCCCATAAAATTTTAACAGAGCATTTTCCGTACTAATACCAGTCTGAAAACCAAACTGATTTTTTGAAAAAAAATTTGTTTTGAGTAGAAAGGTCATTACTCTCTGCTTCATAATTTTTTCTATAACCTTTGAGAAGGTTGATAACAAGGATATAGGCCTATAATTGTTACAGTCAAATTTAGAACCCTTTTTTATGAATTGGCATTACAACTGCTTCTTTTAGTTTACTTGGAAACACCCCTGTTTGAAAAGCTTAAATTAATTATGTGTGTTAAAACCTTTGCAATAACATGACCAATTCTTTTCACTAAGGTAGAGCCTATCCCATCAATTCCAGGAGCTTTAACCACTCTTTAAACCTTGTATACATCTTATTACCTCCCCTTCAGAAACATGCTGCATAAACAAAGAAGAAACTTCATTGTTGGAGCAAAATTTCTCTTTATATTTCAGGTTATAAAAATTATCTGCTTACCTTCTGCAATAGATAAATCATTTACAATATTCAAGAAAAAGTTATTAAAGACATTAGCAACAGCAATGTTATCACTTACAACATTATCATCTACTTTTAATTTATAATCAGAACAATCCCTTCTATTCCCCGTTATGTTGTTTAATACCCTCCATGTCTCTTTTGAATCTTTTGAACAATTATTATAAAGATATTTCTATAATAGGAATCTCTTGTTGTTTTTATTTCAACATCTAGCTTTTTTTATAATTCAAATAATAGTCTAATAGTTTTTCATTGTTGGGATGTTTTTTACATTTCATAAAAAGTGAATTTCTCTTTTTAATTTTTCTGCAAATTGCCATATTAATCCACGGTTTTAATTTTTTTATTTTAAATTCAGCCTTCTTTTTCTACTTTACTTAAGGTTATGTGCCTTTGTAGATTGCTATAAAAAATATCAAAAGCTTGAGAGGCATCCTGACTCAGAAATACAGTAGACCAGTCTTGACAACCAAGTCTAAGGTTCAACATTGCATAGTCAACAATACTGGACTCCAACCTGCTGTTATCGGACTCACCATCTAAACCAACTTGTCTCATTCCTAGGCAAACTGCAGTCATGCAGTGATCTGTTATGCTTGTTTGCAGAACAACTGAATCAACATTCTTTATACAAGTGTTTCTCAATTTGGCATACATATGATCCAGACATGACTTTGCCCTATTTGTAAAACCTTGTTGGTTCATTAATCAATGATTCAAACCCATTACTTGACATAACACAACCTTAATTTACATACCAAATGTAGGCTCATAATATTTTTCATGTGTTTTAATAGATGATGTTTGAGTGAAAGAATCCATGAAGGTTAGTCCCTTGTAGACTTGATCCGCTGTAATGTGAGAGAAGTCAGTAATTTTATATAGTTGGTGAAACTCCCTTTGCGTTAAAGGAACTTGCTAGCCTGGACACAAGGAAATACCTTCCACTAACTATGAAAAGTTGTAGGGGCAGTACCGCACTCTTAATATGTTATAATAAAAACCATAACATTGAAATATTAGTAATCAATCCTAACAACAGATTTGAATAACTGCTAATTATTTATTTTCTTTTAGCCTTTTCAGAGGATTTTCCCTCATTGCAGTATTTACAAGGTCTGTTTCCTGGTTTTCTTTGGATTACTACTTCTCCTGCTGTTTTTCAACTACGAGTTAGAAACATCTGACATCTCTGAAATTGTAAGTGTAATTAAGGAAACAATATTAAACCAACATAAATATTAGTACCATATACAATAGAATATACTATAATTACTGAATAATGCACTATAGTATGTAGATACCTACCCTCTGTCTTGCTTTATAGCCTACACATAGAGAAATGGAGAGGGAAAGAGGTAAGTTCTGCATACTATAATTTTAATTCTATACTGTTACTAGTTTAAATTATTTACGTTTTCTTCAGCTAGAAAAAAGTACCGTATTTCTAAACAAAATTAATGCGAAAAAATGTATACAAAGTGGTTACAAAAAGGAAGAATCAAACTTCAATACCAAGTTTTAACACTTTTAGTGTAGATCCCGTGATCTTACGGAACGCTGAAACCCCCGAAGAATGCAGTCACGTAATTTTACGCACGGGTGTTTTACATTTTAGCTTATTATGCAATCGTCAATTTTACGTCATAATAACGTACTAATACTAATTGTAGTTAATGTTATATCAGTGTATAAATAATTGACGAGTACTACTAATTGATGATCAAATTACCAATATTGGAACCACACAAAACACTTTATAACAATTTATGTTCCATTCGTTTCTCAAAGATCTTCGAGAAGCATGAAAGTAAGGAAATCGGACGATAATTGCTGCTTTTAAATCTAGACCCACTTTTGAAAACTGGTATTACAATTGCAAATCTTAATTGTACTGGAAAGACTCCACTACTAAACTTACATTTTTGTGTACAACAGGAGTGTCCTCGATGTTGCAGGGAATGGAGATGGAAGCTGGATTCGGACCTGTCAAGTACAAATACAACCAGATGTCCCCGCTGATCTTCATCGGGGGGTATCCTCGGTCTGGGACCACCCTGATGCGGGCGATGTTGGACGCCCATCCCGACATCAGGTAATTATAGCGTTCGTATGTTCACAGTAATCTGAGAGCAAGAACATTTATACATACACAAGAGCAATACACGCTATTGCATATCGATTATTCAGGCAAAAAATTAAAAATAGAACTTACAGTAGCTCTTTACTGTTGATCACTCATTCTACCTCATTCTATAATATTTTGTTATGTAAAAGGAAGGTCTCGGACTTATTTTTGGCCCTTATACTGCGATCTTGGACGGAGTTCGTGGAGATGCTTTTGATTGCGGTTTTTCACGTTGATGCTAAATACGTACCAGCAAGCACGTAGCCAGGACACAATTTTGGGAGGGGGGGGCGTCAAGACTAAATTGGGGAAACTTCCAGAAAAAAATCAAATTTTTGAAAATTTCAAATTTAAGAAGCGTTTTGCACTATTTGCGTGCACTATTTGTTCACCGTTTAGGTGAACAAATAGTGCACAATGTTTTTACGTCTATGAATAGGCTGCATTGACGATTTATATTCATAACTGTTGTGGTACTGCTTTAGGAGGCTGTGCAGGATTAATAATTAAATATGATTGGACTTACGCAGTAATTTAATTACAAAAAATATGATTTTATCGTCTGCTAAACACAGCGCATAGTATACAAATCCACATTGAGTATTAATAATATGTAAAAGAGATTTTACAAAAGTAAAATTCTTCTTGACTTCTCAGCCATCGTATCTAGTACTTTCTCTGGAGAAACAGCTTTATTTTTCCTTAGTGGACAGAAAGGAAGGCAAGTGTAGTCAATCGCTCATTCCCCATTTTGTTCCTTGAAAAGTTCCTGACATGTTTCAATGTTGAGAACGATTTTTCAGTAGGCCATGTCAAGGACGTAGGTCCTTGGGGGTTCAAGGGGTCAGGACCCCCAAATTTTCAATGTGTTTCCATTACTTTTTTTAGGAAACGATTATTATTACTTAAATAATTCAGTATTACTGACATGTACTGCTGAAAGATCGCTCTCAACAGAGAAACGGGCCAAGAAACTTTTAAGGAACAAAATGGGATCTTACTCTCTGTCCACTACGAGAAAATATCAGTTGCCTAAATCCCCCTCCCCCATTTTTTTCTGGCTACGTTCTTGGTATATGTCAGTAATACTAAATTGAAAGGATACCAGGATTTCGGGCATTTGACATTGCTATAGGTTATAAAAGGCATAACACAGCGTTTCAAGGATTGTATCCTCGACGATTTCGAAACGTGGCAGTGCCGACGCACAGCGGAAATACCATAAATTCAGATCAAATTATTCAACCGATTTTCAAAATGTAAAAATGTCTATATTCATAAAAGACTATTCTCTGCAAAATGACTACCAGCAAGTATTTATTTTCCAGTGTAAAATAGATGTCACGTACAGTAATTTTGTAACAATAAATAAAATAATGTTTTAATTAGTACATCAAATTCTATGATTATATAGGTTACAAATTGCAGTAACTGTTGAGGATCCTAATCCTACTCTTAATCATAATAAGACAATAATTGTTCATCTCACCTCAAAGCAATGCCAATTTTAAATAGACGACATATACGACATAAGTTTTCTAGATGGCTACCTTTTACATTTTTGATAAGAATAAACTAGGATATCAACAGTGTGAGTAAATGCAATAATTACCGTATTAATTTCATAACTGATATCGCCATACTAAGTTTTGTTTATTGTAGTACTTAACAAGTTCACAAGTTAGCCCAGTTTGATAAGATGTTTAGGGTGACATCAGTGTACGCTAGCCTAACATTGTTATATCACCTATGGCTTCAACGAAGGAAAAATAAAAGTTTTAAATAAATTTTACATTTTTTATATAAGTGGTTTTAATAATATATATTTTTTAATCTGATACTCCACATTTGTAAATATATCTGATAATTTGCGGATTGTAATCGTCTTATAAAATAAGGCCGAGCGCAATAACAATACCGGAGCTCATGTTTCGACTATTTATTTACCTTAACATCATTTAATTAAAATATAGTTTATTTAATATTTAACAGTTACGTTTCCCAAAAATATTTCCTCTACGCTTTGCACGTTTAATGCTTATTACTATTAAACAACATAAAATATAAATTTATAATGATCTCTCACCAAATGTACTACTAGGCTATATTGTCAAATTTGTACTTTTGCCATTATTATAACAAATAAGAACTAAATTCATAAATATTAGACAAAGTGGTTATGTATGTACTAGTTTGTTTAAAATTAATTGCAAAACAATATTTATAGGCCATAAATATAGACATAATTGGTGAAAAGTTAAAACATTTATATCAAAATGTATAAAATAAACAAATTTGAACATTTAATTTTAGTTTTATATACAGCTTTAGTATGGAAATACAAGATGAAAAATATTACAAAAATTAAGGGCCCTTTTTGTATAAAAATTAGAGTGGTCAATTAATTACCTTCATTTCGGATATACTCGTACGGAAACAGCGGGAATTTATTTAACGTAGGTCTTTCGTGTAACTCGTTAATGTAGCATCTGATTATAAGCAACTCTTATATTTTTTCGGAGCGCCAAGGTTAAAGATTGAGAACATCACTGAGTTAGTCAAGCTCTGTGTCTTTCCGGCGCGACGGGAGCACAATTTGGCAACGCCGCGCCGCAGATCTCTGGTTGGATGAGGCTAAGAGGCGGACCATACAGGCCACGCCCTCAACGGCCTTCTTTACTGCACGCTAGAGTAGTTATTAATATCATGATATTGGGAATATCGAAATTCTCAACAATATTAAATGTTTTTTGGAATTAAATTTCTTATATTCCTTCGATATAAAATTATATTGATTAATACGTTTATAGATTAATGTAAATACAAAATACTATAAACTCCATCAACTGGAACATGTTCAAATAATTTAATAAATGCTCTTGGGGTAAGGAGTTATTTTATAAAAAATATTTTATGTTTCTTGATATTTATAATTATTGCAAAAGTATATAATTTTATAATCAACATAGGCCTACTAGTTTGGATTATTTGTAAGTGCTAACAAAAACCACCCTTGTGTAAGGAAATTATAAACACAAAAAAGAGGTGCAAAAAAACCAGCCCTTGCCCGGAATCCTTCCTCCAGCACTTGCAGGGGCCCCAGAGTCCCCTGAGCTTGCCCCAGACCCCTCCGTCACACCCACGTGTACTTTCCAGTACTCCTTCCTACACCCTGTAGTAGTTACAGGTCTATGCTATCTTCATAGGCCTGTTACAACTACTCTCTATAGTATGTATAGGTCTATGTAATCTTCATAGTCCTACGCCAACTATTCCCTATAGGTCCACGTCGACCTCCACAGCCTAGCGGTCGTGGGTGTGACGTCAGAGACCTGAGGACTAACCCAGGGGACAGTGGGGACCTGTCAAAGTGACCTCCAAGTAGCTGGATTACAGGACTACGCCACGAGTCCCGGCCGACAATGGTGTGAATTTAGGGGTACTTAGGTCTGTTGCTATAGAAATAAAAGAATCCACATTTAATTTCAACTTTTACTGCTAGATAGTGATAGCATCTCGCGTGGGCAGCCCACCTAGTGACAGTAACTTGCAGCATTACTGATCAATGCCGCATCAATTAAAATTAAACAAAGATTATTTGGGGTTATTGTCACGAGGCCTTAGACCCGATCAATCTGTAAAATACGTAATATTCAGGAAGTGAACATCTTCAGTAGAAGCTTTTACTGCCTGCCAGGTGAAGGAAGACATCTGGTTGGTCTATCTGCCCACCCAACAGACTCAATCTCAACAATGCTTCATAAGGTCCGAAGGCTCGAAACTTTACAAAATCTTAATTGGTGAACTAAATTTTTGATTACCTGTTGGTGTATTAAATTTATCATCTTGATGGTAAGTAAGAACCATCTTCCCCTTGCCAAAATATGATCGGTTACTGTGACTGATACAAAACATTATCACGGGCTTCCGCATTTTCATCAATATTGTTGATGCGTTGAAACGTTGCATGTTGGTCCACCGGATTTTTACCAGCACTGATTACTATTTTCTGCATTTCAGGTTGCATGAGATCTAGTGCACTTTTGAACAACTGATTTTGTTGATACAAGATAGTCTGCAATGTTACATCATAGACTTTTTCACTGATTTATTACTTTCATAAAGCAGACCAATTGTGTTGAACTGGCCATGAAATCATTTTGCAGGAATTCTTAGTCACCATCTGATACTAACAACAGTGAACCTGCTCGGTTACATACGTGCGTTGCATATATAAATTAACATACAGATTCATTATTTCGGTTACAAAAGCTATGAAACAAATTAAATAAAGCGGGTGAGACGTGTGTTTTGTTATATGTTACCTTGAAATAGTCCCGAACAACATGTATGCCACAAATTAAGCCATTTGGAAGCAGTTGTTATGTTTTTGGACATCTGTAAGAAAATGCATAGAATCCGTTGTTCCTAAAATCATTCGGTATGTTGGCTCTGGTCGAACCAATGGTACCAACTTCACTTTGACATGTGCACAACACAATCCAGCGGCTTCACTTTCGTTTTCCAATGACTTGCAATGTGGACAAGCCGACTTTATAGATCCAATATCAACGCACTGGTAGGCACTATAGTCAAAATTGGAATATCGAAGCTGAGAACGGCTCGATTGACGCATTAATGAGTGTCTGATTAGATTGAAAATTATCTTGACTTGTAGCATTTTTAATTCTTCAACTCAAATTGATCCTTCGTTTTACAGGCGGCATGAGTCAACAACTGAGTAAATGAAAACACGCAAAATAAACCAACCAGATAAATCTAGTAACCTGTCCGTCAGTTGAGAAACAACCAATACAATTAAATGTACAGCTGATTTTTGAAATTTGTGATTCACTTTTGGCAGGCAAACTTCTATGTCCATGTAGCCTAACCAACTACCAGAGCTCAATACAGTTTTTTACTCACAGTCAGTTGTACAAGTCAAACCAAACTAAGCTGTATAAAATTCTTGGGAACTGTTTTGATAAACCTTATTTGGCGATAAATTTTACCGGCGATTCCATAAGTGATTTCCTGCTCAATAACACTGCCACCATAGCATATCCTTTCCAAATGCATACCAGATACACGTGTAATAGTTATTAGAAAATTTGCTAATCTTCATTTTCTCTTACTTTTTATATTTTTAACTTCCAATCACCTAAATCAAAACGTCTCACTGATAGAACGAAAGGATGTTTAGTATAATCAACATCTTTTTGGGCCAGAATAATTTGCACTTATAGATTCTTCCTATTGTATGAATGTTACAGTATGCTACTTTAGCCTTAAGTCATGCAGCCATTATATTTGGCGAAATCGTACCGATCTCCTTAGAGAAAGCAATAGTGTCATTAAAGACAATAGGAGGCGAGGAACAGAATAAAGCGGCCTGAGAAGGGGTGAAGTGCTGTCAGTGGAGTCGTAATCCTTTGAGCGAATCCTCGCGAATACGGCTCAGTTTGACATTCTATTCCAAGCATCACATCGAGCGGGTAAACAAAAGAACAAGGGTCTCTTAAGAGTGCATTAGTCTCGTTCTTCTGTTCTATTCTCATCGCTTGAGTTGTTTTTTGTTGGACACTCCTTTACATGTGTGCAGCGCTCACACACACACACACACACACACACACACACACACACACACACACACACACACGCACGCGCGCGCCTGTTCTAGTAATACTGTCTAACTGAGGACTTTTAGTGCCATTGCGCGTCTGTCAACATAGAGGCCCAGTTTGCCAGGAAAAACACTTTCAATTGTTTGGCCTGAGGCCAGCTGGCCTCGTTTAGCAGCAGACAATAGGGTTTTTTGGATGGGCGACTTTGATTTGTCTTCTGATCGAACTTCTGATTAAACCGCCATTAAATCAGTTTTTTTTTATTTCCTTTTAGACTGTGGAAAACTTGACAGATAATAAGATTGTTGAGATTGTGTGTCGGTAAAATGATAGAATATTATGAAACACCATATCAAAATTGATATATAATAGAAAAGCTTTTAAGGTGGACTAGCTTTAGTTAAAATTCTAATTAACATTTATTTAGCGTTTCGGTAAGCTTCTCATATTTGAAAGGTTGTTTTTACCTACTAAAACTCAGTATATTTTACCTAGATATATTTGGCCTAAAAATAACTTCAACAACTATATCATCTGTATCATATAGTTATACATTATTACTTAAATTATGTTTGTTTGATTTTGTGTTCGAATTACCTTTACGATCGAAAGGGGATTCCAATATACGCTTTCGAAAACAAACTGAACAGCGCAAACTAGAAGTATGATTTATGATGTAAATATTTATTAAGTCCCAAAATGGAGTCGCCAATAAGATGAATAAAACAAGTATTTACTAAATAAAATAATGTATTATGTACCAAAAGTATTCACCTCTTCTTCTCCATGCTGGCTTCGTGTAATTGTTTTACATTGACAAAGATAATAGGCCTGGGCCTTGTTTGTGGCATTTAGGTGCGGTCCAGAAACTAGAGTTATCCCAAGACTGCTGCAGTTCAGAGAAATCTTCTTACGCAAAGAGGAGTTGGCGCTGATGAAAGAGGCAGGAATCACTCTTGAAGTGAGTGGCATATGTCTACGATATATTCATGTGATATAATGTATTCGCATTACTTGTATATCATGACTCGCCTTCGGCTCGCTGGGGGCTACGCCCCCAGGCCCCCAAAGTAAACGCTTGCAAATTCGGGGATAAGCGGAATTCGGTGACTGGTTAAGTCCGGACATTAAGTAAATGACAAGGGATTTAAAAATTGACCTTTTTCATAGATTTTTTTTCCGGATTCGTAAAAACTTTTGACTTTGAGGGCATTTTGCGGTTAAACCGTTAGAGATACGACAAAAAGTGACTGGACCTTTCTTGTTGGAAATTTAATTGTGCCCTCAGATCTGATCTACGACCTATGGTTTAGCCAGAAATGAGCTCGGGAGAAAAGTCTGCACGGGTCAGCTATCTTGAATTGTTTAGTATAAACATAATAAAAACCGACCTCAAGGCAGTATTTTAAGTCGAACAGGGGGTTTAATATCACCAGGAGACTATCTAGTCAAGGCGAGAAATTCCCTGGGTGGGTAATTAATGTTAAGGAGGTTAAGACAAGAGGGGGTTTAATTTCGTCAGGATATTGTCTGGTCATATGAACAAATTCCCAGGGGGGGTTAACGTTACCGGGGGATAAGTCTCCAGGGGGTTATCTGGTCATACCAGGATCTTCCCAGGGGGGGGGGTTAAGAGATTTGGTGACTGGTAAAATTCGGACATGAGGTCATGGCAGGAAATTCCCTGGGGTGGTTTAATGTTACCAGGGGGGTTAACACATCAGGGGGTTGAATGTACAGGAGGTTATCAGGTCATACCAGGAAATCCCCGGGGGGGGGGTTAATATTACCGGGGGTTAATGACACACTTGGGCCTTTTTTAGAGGGTATTGTGTCTGTGAACATAATAAATATTCCTCTGTCCCTATCTACTATTGACGCTTAGCTAACGCTCAGCCAACTCCCGAAGTCACTGAACCTTTTCTGTAGATCACGTGATTTCCTAAATCCCGTTTAAAATTTGTTTTGAGTTACGACCAACCGTTTAGCCGCTATCAAGCCCGGAATGTAAATTTTTAGGCGAAAATGTCCAATATTTTCACTTAATCGCGTTTTGCGGTCAAACTAAGGGAAATATAGTAAAAAGTCACTGGACCTTTTTTGTAGGTCATCTTATTTCCTAAATAAAACGTTAGTCTTATTTTGACCTCCGACCAATGGTTTCGCCGCTATCGACCCCAAAAACAAAAGTTTCGCGTAAAAGTTACAACAAAATTGTACATAATCACGTTTTTCGGCCAAACCAATCGAGATAGGGCAAAAGATTACTGGACCTTTTCTGTAGATCGCGCAATTTGCTAATTTGATGGGTCAATCAGATTTGAGCTACGACCAACGGTTCGGCCGCTATCGGGCTTGAAACATTATTTTTATCGAAAAAATCTCTGGAATTTCAAATGTTCGAGCGTTTTGTCGCTTAACCATGGAAGATAGAGCAAAAAGTCATTAGACCTTTTTTGTAGTTCACTTCATTCCTGACTATGAATTTTCCGTCAGATCCGAGCTAGCTCCAACGGTTCGCCCGCTATCGGGCTTACAAAAAATGCCTGCAGGGGTGAAGAATGCGCGATTTTTTGGGAATTTTTTTGAGGGGTTGAAAATGAAAAAATTCTCACTTTTCGGGATTTTCCTGGTGGTTACACGTGGAAAGCTATCTGTGTACCAAATTTCAAGTCTCTAACTCATCTGGAAGTAGGTTAGAATTAGTATACGTGAGTCAGTCAGTCAGTCAGTTACACATGCGGTTGTATATATATTAGATCTAGGTCTGGATGAATGAATGTGTTTTGATACTATGTGTACGTGGAAACTTCTCTTTAGAGTAATTAGTACTGGCAATCACCATAGCAACAAAATGTCCCTGTACGTTCTTACTCTTTCCACAATCCACTATCTACAATCTCCTTGGTTTGCCAAAGAACTTGAGCTTCTACTCGCATAATGTGGACAATCCAACTAGTAGAGTGGTGAGCCGGGGCTCAGTTTGGACAATTTATTTTTGTCTATTATTTTCCCACCTCGGCCACTCTTGTCAGTCGGTGGGGGAGTCACTCCGTCAGAGTATTGATTTTCTGCCTGGTTGAGGTCAGCTGGTTGACCTTGACTAGTTTACCGACCAGCTGTTCATCGGCACCGGCACTGGCTCTGGCTACTGTTCGGAGCGGTCAGACACGTTCGGAGAAGCTACTGCGTTGCTGTCTGTTCTCTGCTCGTCCCGTTCCACATGGCTGGCTAATTCACCGACTTTCGGCAGGGTCCCCGTGAGTGCCGTCAGCGGGACTGGTGCGGCGAGTCTGCCCGAACAACTGAAAAATTGAATGCCCGCGCCCTGCCAGCGCTATTGGATCGGCATCCAACCGGAGTGTAGTGCTCCCATTCATTTCTTCTGTAACAAGGTTGGATTAAAAATGTTTTTTTTTACTTCTTATACTGAACTTGCGAGGACTGGGGTGCTACTGTTCGGAAAAAAAAAATTTAAAATTTAAAAAAATAAAATATAAAAAAAAAATTAAAAGGGCAGTACCTAGCCAGTATTTATTTAGTTAGTTACATGACCTGAAGGGGAGGATTTCATCTTTAATTCGGATTCGTGGAGGCAACTAAGCCCCCGCCTCCTTCGAAAATTGGCTTTAAATATATTTTTTTAAATTTCGGCTACAAACTTGAAACAAAATTACTTTTCAAAAATAGTGGGCCTAGAAATTCTACAACCTTTTTCCTCCCCTCAGTTCATAAAAAATTTACCTGTTAAAAATTTTATATTTACCACCGCCGTACCTGATATATGTTATTTATAGACCAAATTTCTATTTATTGTGTTATTATTATATTATTTATTTATTATGTTATTGTCATTATTGGAATTATATTTATTGTTGTTATTTAGTTTTTAAGTTACGCGGTGCACCGTGGTGCTGCATAATTGTATTTTGCATGGAAATGTTTGCCACCTACTAATTATATTTCTTGTACTCGAAATCTTGTCTCGTTTTTGTCTCTTCCCACTAGTGGCATGTGATTGTTTTTTTTTTATGATTTGCTCCGAGTTTGGGAGGGGCGCGCTTCCGAGACCTCCTGTCTTTTTCGCTAACTCGGAACAAAATGGTATCAGAGCGTGGTTACGTGTTTTTACCCTCTACGGGCCCGGGGTTTTTGTTTTGCCACTGGTGGTGAGAGGCACGAGTTGAAGTTGTTAGTTGACTTCCTGCGCCTGTGCCGTCTCGCTGAGCTATTTTTCGCTGATTTACAGGAAGTGTGTGAACTTATTTATTCTCTGATTATTGTTACTTGTGTGTTTTTGTTATATCTTGTCTTCGTGTTTTTTTTTCTGGTTTTGTTCTGGTACGGCGTAGTGTTTTGTTGCGGTATTTTGGTTTCGCTGCCGTGTTTCGTGGACGGCAGGAATTCTGGGGACCCTGCTGAGAGTGTTGTCTCACTAAGTTATTCACTTGTCGCCTTAGTTATTGCTTTGTTAGTCGTTGACTTCGAGTCAGTGTGTGTTACTTGTTAGTCTGTGTCATTTATTTATTTATCATGTCTGTCTCTCTGGTGCCTGAATACTTGTTGAAGGAGAATCTCCATTTTGAGTTGTTGGCTCGTGGGCTTACTCCGGGTTCCGACTGCGAGTCCATGCGGAAGCAACTGCGTGATAATATGGAACTGGACACGACCTGGCCTAGAGATTTGACGTTCCAGAAGCAGAGGCCTATTTTGGAGGCTAAGTTGGAGACGTTTGAGAATAGTCAGGAGGACTGGTTGGAGTCGCCGCCTACTGGCCGAGAGAGGGCTAGGTATTTGTCCCGGCTTACCCATCTACATATGAGGCTGTCGCTACTTAGAGCCAAGCTTACCAGTTCTGGTGATAAGGAGTGGTTGGAGGAACGCGTCACCTTGGTTGACGGCCTGCTGACTGTACTCGAGAGGGACGAGGGGGCAAAGGCTCCTGAAAAAACTTTGTCTGCGATTGACTCTGCTGCGGCTGTTAAGGGTGAATGCCGGATCCCTGGGTCAGTTGTTGCTGATTTTGATGTGGGCGTGGCGTCGGGGGTGTCTGGTGTGGACGGGGCCCGGGGGCCTGCGACCCAAATGCCTGCTGGATCTGGGGGACTGGGGACTGTGGTGACGGGATCCTTTGTTCAGTATCACAAGCTTCCGAACCCACTTACCCCGTTGCTGCAGCGACTACCAACGGTGGATGGTCTAGATACTGAAGCCTTGCTGCGGTTTCTTTCTGAGATCCTGCGACTGCATGACTTGCCTGGTCTTCAGGGAGCGAGCTTCCTGCATGTCATCTCTCCGTTTTGTAGGCCACCTTTGGGTGACTGTCTGGTTCGAGTTCTCCAGAGGGGTGGTACCCTGGATGATTTTCATAGGGAGGCATTGGGTTTCTTTGTTCCTGGTCAGTTGAGGGAACGTCTCCGTGTGGAGAAATTCTTTAGGCCTCAGGGCAACGGAGAGAGTTTGGCTAAGTTTGTGGCCGAGGTGAGGGACACTGATAGGGTGTTAAGGCTCAATATCCCCGAAAGTACTGTGGTCACCACCATTCTTGAGGGTCTCAATCCTGAAGAGAGGTCCCGTCTAGTTTTTGCTGGTCGCCCTTCCACCTTTTCTGAACTGGACCGTCTGTGCATTGCTTCGCGCAGCGTGCAGTTTGCTGACCGGCAGAGGGCGGAGAGGAACAATCATCGTTCCATCCAGCCCTCCAGGGCTGTCACGGCCGTACAGAATCCCGTGGATGGGCCACATCACTCTGGTGGGCTTCATCCACCCATCTGCTATGCCTGTGGTGAACGAGGTCATACTCGTCGGGAGTGTCCTAGGAGATATCGCACTGGTCCAAAAAAACTAGATCAAAGGGGGGTTTTATCTGAAGTTCCCCCGAGGTCTAAGAAAAAATTTCAAAAAAATAGTACCTTTGCGAAAATTTGATTAATAGTTTGGACACTACGAGCCTAGCAGAAAAGGGAAACCTACGGCTTAGGACAGCATCTTCGGTGTGCCCTTATATCAATATCTTAGTGGGAGACTCAGTGCATAAGGCCCTAGTTGATTCCGGGTCAGCCTGTAGCCTCATCTCTTCCCGTCTTTTTGAAGCCATTTCAAGGTTAGGTTTGGTGAAGCACACCGAGGAGTCTTCTTTAACTTGCTGGACTGCTTCTAATTCCCCTCTTCCAATTTCGAGGAAGGCTTCAATCAAGTTTAAGGTTGAATGTTTTTCATGGGTGTGGAGCTTCCTTGTGGCCTAGGACCTGAGCATGGACTGTATTTTGGGGGCGGATTTTATTCAAAAGACTGGTTTGGTGCTGGATCTTCAGGCGGGCCAGTCTTATTTCAAATTCAATCGGCGAGTGTCAGTCCCCTTTTCTGATAAATTCAAATCGACACCGCAGGTTGGTGAGGTGGAGTGTGAGGAAGGTTCTGCCCCTGGGGACCCGTTCGGTCACTTGGATGAGGAGCAAGCTGGGGTTCTCCGTGAGCTTTGCTCAAGATTTCCGGAGGTCCTCACACCCAAGCTCGGTTCTACCCATCTTATTGAATATGAAATTCGTCTGACTGACACTCAGCCAGTACGCTCCCACCCATACAAGTTGGCTCCTCCAAAGATGGAGGTTATGCGTGGTATCATCAAGGATCTCTTGGATCAAGGAGTTATTGAGCCCTCAAACTCATCGTATGCCAGTCCAGCGTTCTTGGTTCCAAAGCCTAATGGAAAACATCGTATGGTGGTTGACCTAAGAAAACTTAATGCCAAAATTGAAATAGACTCAGTGCCTCTCCCCGATCTCCATTCTGCTTTTGATTGGTTCGGTAAGGCCAAATTTTTCACTATATTTGATTTGAACCAAGCATATCATCAGATTCCGTTGAAGAAGGAATCACGTCCTCTCACGGCCTTCTGTGTTCCGTGGAATTTGTATCAGTACCGATCTGTGCCTATGGGGCTAGCTGTGGGGGCCCAAACGTTAACTAGGTTGCTTGACTCCATCTTCCACGATGTGAAGTTCAGATATGTCTTTAATTATCTTGATGACCTTCTGGTCTACAGTGAGTCTTTCACGGAACACGTTAAACATCTTGAGGAGGTCTTGGTTAGGTTGGGTAGGGCTGGCCTTACAGTCAATCCGGAGAAGGTGTCTTACGCCAAGTCTGAAATATCGTTTCTCGGTCACCTCGTGTCGTCTAGGGGTGTATCTATAGACCCTGCCAGGACCCAAGGCATTCGGGATTTCCCTCCTCCGAAGGATGCCAAGGGTGTTGCCAGATTCATCGGCATGGTTAATTTCTACCGTAGGTTTATTCCTGACTTTGCCGAGGTGGCGGCCCCTCTGAACACCTTAAGAAGGAAAGACGCAAAGTTCGTTTGGGGTGAAGATCAAGAACGTGCTTTTCAACTGCTTAGGGAGGCCATTATCCAACCTCCTGTGCTGCGAATACCGGACTTTAGTAGGCCCTTCATCTTGCAGACTGACTCCTCATCCTGTGCTGTAGGAGCTGTGCTTTCTCAAGAATTCGACGGTGCTCGGCAACCTATAGCTTTTGCATCTAGGACTTTGACCCTTCAGGAAAAGAAATCTTCTATTTATGAGCTGGAGTGTTTGGCGGTCGTTTTCGGCATGGATAAGTTTCGGAGGTTCCTAGAGCATTCCGAATTTCTGCTGGAAACTGACAATCAGGCTCTTTCCTGGCTATTGGCCCATCCTCGACAACTCGGGAAGATTGGTCGCTGGGTTGTCAAAATTGCGGCCTTTAAATTCAGGGTGCAGCACATTCGCGGCACCCAAAACGTCGTCGCCGATGCTCTTTCTAGAATGTATCATCTACCCAGCGATCCTGTTGATTCTCAAGCACCGTTGTGTGGGACTGTGATGTTGGATTTCCCTGCTGCCTTTGAGAGTTTTGGCTCTCACCAACTTCAAGACCCCGAGTTGTCAAACATCATTAGTGAGCTCCAGGAGGGAGAAGCCCACTCTCCTTACTTCTTGTCCAAGGGTGTCCTCTGCTGTCAGTAAACCAGCACAAAATACCAAATTAGGACTTCTTTCCTCCGAGGTGGCGGAGCGGCCTCTTGAAAAAGTATTCATTGACTATGTGGGACCCTTTCCCCGTAGCAAGTCAGGGAACACCTCCCTGCTTGTCGCTGTGGATGCTTTCTCTAAGTTTTGCTGGTTGATTCCTCTTAGGAGTGCCACGGCGTCGCTCACCGTCAAGGCACTCAAGTCCCGCCTTCTACAGAATTTTGGAGTGCCCGCCACCTTCGTCTCAGACAACGGCACACAATTCGTGTCGAGGGAGTTTCATCGCTTCTGTTTTGGGCATGGAATCAAACATGTTACGACATCTCCTTACTACCCCCAGCCTTCTCATGCTGAGCGGTTCAACCGCAATCTCAGAGCCGCCCTCATCGCTTATCACGCTGAGAAACAAACTACCTGGGATGAAAACTGAGCTGGCTTCAGTTAGCCTTCAATTCTGCTCTTCACGAAAGTCATGATTCCACGCCTTTCCAGGTCATGTTTAGTCGTCCTCCTTCTGATCCCTTGTCTAATCTCTGGAGTCTGGATAGTCTTCTACCAGTGCCTGGTACTCCCAATGTGAGTGACACTTGGGAAGCAGTCAGGGTTAAGCTCCTACAGTCTAGGGAAAGGGTGAGGAGAAAATTCAATAAGGGACGTATTGCTAACCCCTTCCAGGTGGGGGATCTTGTCTTTTGTAAGGCCCATCCGGTCAGTTCGGCCGTGGATAAACGGGCAGCCAAACTTTGCTATCGGTGGACAGGTCCTCACCGGATTCTTCGTTTTCTCTCCCCAGTTACTGCTGAGTTGGTTGATCCCGTATCGGGGAGGTTGTGGCGGAAGGCCCACGTTTCTCATCTGAAGGCCTTCCGTGGTGCCACCTCTGGTCATGCTCTGGATACTGGTGCGGCTGCGGGGGTGTCCGGGGACTGATCACCCCTGGTTTTCCCTGTGGTGTCGTTTTACTCTCTTTCTGTTTTCTTCTTTCTCCAAGAGAGGCGCCTCTCAAAATTTCAGGAGGATCGTGTTTTGTCTGCCTCCTGCTCAGGACTTCGTTTCCTGTTAGGGTTCTCGACTTCCCGTTTCCTGTGCCAGAGCTTGTTGGTTCTTCTTTCAGTGGGGGAGAGGTTTTGTTTGGGGTTGCACCCTTTTTAGTGGGGGAGGTTGAGCCGGGGCTCAGTTTGGACAATTTATTTTTGTCTATTATTTTCCCACCTCGGCCACTCTTGTCAGTCGGTGGGGGAGTCACTCCGTCAGAGTATTGATTTTCTGCCTGGTTGAGGTCAGCTGGTTGACCTTGACTAGTTTACCGACCAGCTGTTCATCGGCACCGGCACTGGCTCTGGCTACTGTTCGGAGCGGTCAGACACGTTCGGAGAAGCTACTGCGTTGCTGTCTGTTCTCTGCTCGTCCCGTTCCACATGGCTGGCTAATTCACCGACTTTCGGCAGGGTCCCCGTGAGTGCCGTCAGCGGGACTGGTGCGGCGAGTCTGCCCGAACAACTGAAAAATTGAATGCCCGCGCCCTGCCAGCGCTATTGGATCGGCATCCAACCGGAGTGTAGTGCTCCCATTCATTTCTTCTGTAACAAGGTTGGATTAAAAATGTTTTTTTTTACTTCTTATACTGAACTTGCGAGGACTGGGGTGCTACTGTTCGGAAAAAAAAAATTAAAAATTTAAAAAAATAAAATATAAAAAAAAAATTAAAAGGGCCAGTACCTAGCCAGTATTTATTTAGTTAGTTACATGACCTGAAGGGGAGGATTTCATCTTTAATTCGGATTCGTGGAGGCAACTAAGCCCCCGCCTCCTTCGAAAATTGGCTTTAAATATATTTTTTTTAATTTCGGCTACAAACTTGAAACAAAATTACTTTTCAAAAATAGTGGGCCTAGAAATTCTACAACCTTTTTCCTCCCCTCAGTTCATAAAAAATTTACCTGTTAAAAATTTTATATTTACCACCGCCGTACCTGATATATGTTATTTATAGACCAAATTTCTATTTATTGTGTTATTATTATATTATTTATTTATTATGTTATTGTCATTATTGGAATTATATTTATTGTTGTTATTTAGTTTTTAAGTTACGCGGTGCACCGTGGTGCTGCATAATTGTATTTTGCATGGAAATGTTTGCCACCTACTAATTATATTTCTTGTACTCGAAATCTTGTCTCGTTTTTGTCTCTTCCCACTAGTGGCATGTGATTGTTTTTTTTTTTATGATTTGCTCCGAGTTTGGGAGGGGCGCGCTTCCGAGACCTCCTGTCTTTTTCGCTAACTCGGAACAGTGGCAATGCTCGGCTGATGGACAGGTAGCGATAAGGATATCGTCTGAAAAAGTCCATCACTTTGTAAAATCTTCCCCACCATCCTCATTTTACACTAATCAGGGATCTCCGGTTCTTTTGTATTATCCGGAGGCCACTTTTTTGGAAGAGATTTTCTTACCGTGACCTCAAATAGTGCATTATTAGGAATAACAGACTTTGTTTGACTTGCTGTGAAAATTACATGTTATTATGACGATCGGTTCTTTTTCTGCCTCCCAAAATTAAACGATGTCGGCGATGAGGCCACTCTATCCCTATATACTACTTTTATTACGAGATGTACGTAGATTTAGATTAGGTTATCAAACACATATTATCAGTAGCGTCAAAGTTAAAGACAACCTTTATAAGAGTTCACGTGAACTGAATTTTGGTATTATCTCGAGGGATGTTCTTCTATTTTTTGCTAAATGTGCAGGGTGATGCCGAAGGACCAGACGTATTTCCGATCGGTACTTTCCCAACCTCAGATCACGTCCCAAATCGTCCAACTTTTCCGACGTCAGATTATTTTGAGTTCGGTTTCGGAACATCCCTTGAGAAAGTACCTAAATTCAAGCCCAGACATATCTAGTCATGTAAGCATTTATCTTGTACATATTATTTAATGTTCTAGGTTAATGAAATTCAAAACTTAAGTCCAATTTTTTCTGGTTCTTATTTCGTGTTACGCGAGAGGGCGCTTATAGTTTTGATTCGAATCTGATTTTTGATACTTACACCAAGTAATATTGTATTTAGGATACAACCAATATTGAGGTTTATCATCAGACAAACCTAAATGAAAATATTCTGCCCATATTGCAGATTCCATAGCATCAACTCTTAGTGTAGCGTATCTTCTGATGACTAGACCATAGAAGATTTGGAATTGTATTGACGAAATCCCCAGATAGCCAATATTTTCCAACTGTGAGAATTTTCTTTCAGTATTTAGTTTGTAACCTTATCAGACTTTTACGTCAAAAATCAAATGGTACATTGAAGCAACATGGGATTTCTCGCAGCCTATTATAGCCTAGAGCTAACAATTAGAGAAAACAGTTTGTATCATGATTTGGCATTCGATAGCACAGAAGGTATTGTATACTGGTATAGATCAGCTGATATTCAGTGCCACTGTAATGACTAGTTCAACAAAAACTTGTATACTATATGAAATAGACTATGAATCTACTTGCACGTGCGCTAAAAACCCAATCTAGCATCTGCGGCATTGTAGACGATAAACGCTGAATGCAGGCTCTTAAAAATAATTTTTTATCAAAATCAAGGTAATGTTAACCATATTGTGTTGCATATCATTGTAAGAGGAAATCCTGCATAGCTTATAAAAATGTTGACTTGTATTTTTTAGAATTATATTTCACATACACACAAATATGATGTAAATAATTTAACAGAAATTACATCTTCTTTTCTGTATCAATTTTTGAATTGTGAACACACAATTCGCAGTTAAAACATCTGTTATTATGTCAACATTCTTTTATGCGTAGAAATGATTAGAAAACGCAATCTTTGTTAACAAGTTTAATCATCCATATCTCCGAATATATTCTCTCAATAAGACTATAGTACCTCGTCCACATTACACACACACACACACACACACACACACACACACACACACACACACACACACACACACACACACACACACACACACACACACACACACACACACACACACACACACACACACACACACACACACATTTTCTTAAAACAAAATTGTATCTTCACAAACTTTACAATCAAAGAAACGTCTGAAAAACATTTTGAAGCAGTCGGGGTCAAACTTGAAACAAACAAATCAAAATTAGTCGTCGTAGGCATATACAGGTCTCCTGGAGGAAACGAAGACGTTTTTCTTTTATAGTTTAGAAGCTTTACTTACGGACCTGGGTAAACAAAAAATATTACATTCTGATGGGTGATTTTAATGTTGATGCACTAAACAACAATCACCCATCTACCAAGCGTTTAGTCGATTTGCTAAGATCATTTGATCTTGAACTGTTGGTGAAATCTCCAACGAGAGTAACCACTAATACTCAATCGGCTATAGACAACATTATTACTAATATCTCTGATGTCGCAGTGACTGTGGTCAATACAGCAATCTCTGACCACTATGGCCAAGAGGCTATTATCAGAGGTAAACTATTCAAAAAAGAACCGAAAATTCCCAAAACAATAAGAGACACAAGGCCTGGAAATATTGCTCTCCTCAACGCCTCCCTTTCTAAAGAAAAATGGGATTTTCTAAATTCGATACAACCGGTAGAACAGCAGTTTAAAACTTTTAATGAATATTTAAATTTCCATTTCAACACCTGTTGTCCTACTAAAACAGTTAAAATCGGTACAAAAAAGACGCAAAATACTTGGATTACAAAAGGCATCATTGTTTCAAGGGAAAAACTTAAGTTTTTTTCAGAAATCAATAGAACCACGACCAACGAACAATTTAAAGCCTTTTTTCGAGTTTACAAAAGAACTTATAGGAAAGTAATCATTGCTGCGAAAGCATATGATGTTTCTAAATTAATTCTTTTTTCCAAAAATATTTCCAAAACTGTCTGGGACATTATAAACAACAAAAGTCGCGAATATAATCAAATAAAAGTCCAAATAGGGGATAGACTTGTGAGTGATGCCTCAGAGGTCGCTAGCGAGTTTAATAGATTTTTTTGCATCTGTTGCTGGTGGGCGAGATCCTCGTTCATCACTTCCACAAGGAAACCCCAGGCGTAGACAGAGCCCAGCAACCTCATTGGTGCTGGCTCCTGTGTTTGAGGAAGAGATTAATCAAATAATTCAACAACTTCCAAACAAAAAGTCTAATGACATTAATTTTATGTCAATGTGGCTCATAAAAAAATGCTCAAAGCATATAGTGAAGCCACTGACCAAATTAGTTAATCTATCGTTTCTAACAGGAGTCTTTCCCTCTCTCCTAAAATTGGCAAAAGTGCATCCAATTCATAAGAAAGATAACCCCAATTCAGTAAATAACTATCGGCCTGTCTCTATTTTGCCTGTATTGAGCAAAATATTCGAAAAAAAACTTTTTTTTTGTCAAGAATGCTAAATTTTTTAAACAAACACAACCAACTTTCAGACGACCAATTTGGTTTCAGAAAGGGAAAGTCGACAATTGACGCTATAGTGAATCTTGTCGATATGGTTGTAGAGGGAATTGAAGGTCATAATCACACATTAAGTGTATTTATTGACCTTTCAAAAGCATTTGACTGTGTTGACCACAAAACACTGCTTGACAAATTAGAATCCCACGGCATTCGAGGCGTGCCACTTTTATGGATTACTTCATTCCTAAACCATAGAACACAGGTCGTCCAAATTTCGAATCAAATTTCAAAACCTACTGCACTGAGATATGGAGTTCCCCAGGGATCAATACTCAGTCCAATTCTTTTCCTGATATATGTTAATGACATTGAATCATCACTACTGCATGGAAAGCTTGTGCAGTACGCAGATGACACGACTCTCTGTTTTAGAGGAGGTACAAAACAAAATTTAGAAATACAGACCTTTGTTGACCTTAAAAATTGTGTCCAACATTTCAATAGCCTCAATCTTCAAATAAACTCATCAAAATCAAATTTCCTAAACTTTTCAATGCGCTCTATAGATATTGAAAGAGGTCCTGCTGTTATGGTTGCAGATACATTATTGGAAGAAGTCTATTCTTCAAAGTTCCTTGGAATACACCTTGATCGAGGGTTGACATGGAAAAATCACATTGATTATGTTTGTGCCAAATTATCCTCAGGAGTTTATGTCTTAAGATCTTTGGCAAAATACTGCCCAAGTCAGGTACTGATTACGGCGTACTACGGGCTAATTTATCCCCACCTTTCGTATGGAATCGTTTTGTGGGGAGCCTGTGCAAACAACCATTTTATGAGAGTTTTCAAATTACAAAAAAAAGCAATTCGCATTATCGCTAATTTAAACTTCAGAGAGTCGTGCAGGACAGCGTTTAAAAATTTGCAACTGTTAACTTTGCCATGTCTCTACATCTTAGAAACAACCTTATATTGTTTGTCTAAATGTGCCTTAACCAGAGGACGAGACATACATGAATATGAGACAAGAGGCAGAGATAACTACCGTTCGGGAATGCACAGAACGGTGGTTTATGAACATTTGCCTTCGCAGGCAGGTGTTCATTTTATAAACAGATTGCCAAACAAAATTAAAAATGCCTCAACGCCCAAGGTGTTTAAAAACTCGTATCAAACTCTGCCTGGCGTCAAACGCTTTCTACAGTGTTGATGAGTTTCTGGCATTCAACTGGGAGACCACGCGATGAGGAAACTGACTCCAGCGCCGAAAGTGGGCGTAATTGGCATGGAATGAATGGGGAGTGAATGTTTGAATGTTGTAAGTTTAAATGTGGCCTTGATGTGGGATGAATGGAAAAAATTTAGACATGAAAATTGACGTTTGCTATGCAATGTATATTGTCAACTGCAATTAAACGATTTGATTGATTTGACACACGCACGCGCACACACACACACAATAGTATCTACCCCCTAACTAGTGATCATTCTTAATGAAATTCTGTCTATTCAGAGCGCAAAATAACACGTATTATTGTACTACTAGACACAACATAGCAAGCCTGGCCGTATGGGCAGTTACCACAACCCACTTCCCCCTCCCCATTCGGCGTTGCCACATTGTCGTATCAGCTGATTCTCAATATAAGACGACTCGATGACGTCTCGTTTCGTTCCGGTTGTTTCATTCGTTTTGTTATCGGCGTCCAATTGTTCTACATGTTTTTATATTATTACTCTATTTGCTTACATTTTGTGTTGTAGTGTAAACACATGGTAATTTGAAAGTGAAGTAAATAATATAGGAAGCTAGATGAGAAGTAAAGATAAACAGTAACGATCACTCGATTGTTGAATTTAATCGATTATCCCATCACTAGCTATTCTTTAATTACCGCTGGCAAAATCACGCCACAACCCAGGTTTCTATTGATATGCCTCGTACTAAAGGCGTTAGATAGTTCAATAAACCAACTATTGGCAAATCTGTTGAGTAGATCAATTGCTATAATTTATATTAAGTTTTTCATTTTGTTTTTGTTCGGACTGCATTTACGCTTAAATGTACTCTTCCTGTTGCAGATCCTGAACAGAGCAACGGCCACGTTCCTTCTGGACATCATGGTGCACCATGGGGAGCCGGCACCTCGACTTTGTGACAAGGATCCTTTCATCATTAACTATGCCAAGTATCTTTGCCGAATCTTCCCCAGGGCCAAGATGATCTTCATGGTACGGGATGGAAGAGCATCCACGTATTCTGCTATAAAAAGAAATGTAACTATAAATGTTCAATATTGCCTTCATTCCTCTGAACAAACAGGTTTTATACTATATTTTCGTTTAGAATACCTACAACGCAAATTGAACTTTAACTATGGTCCTGTTAGCCAGATACCAACAATATTAGACATAAAAAATTGTTAAGGTTTTTACATTTAAATTCAGTATCCACAAATAAATCCAAATAAATTACATGTACATACTAATATATATAATTTGAATAAAGATTGAAGACAACAATCTTGACAACAGTACTTGAACACGGATCTCTCTTTTGCCGGACGAGTATGCTACCAGTACACCACAGAGCCCTTACATTTTACGATTCAATTATTTTTTTTATTTGACCGTTTCTGTCACAAGTGTGTATAAATAACCAAACTAACATATGATCGGAAGAGTAAATTACCTGTCAACAAACTTTTAATGTTCATTGCATTTTTATAAACACCAACAGGCTAATTTAAATTTCAATAAAGAAAGCAATAGCCAACGCAGTGATAACCGATAATGTTCCTCCTATATATTGAATTGGAATTGGACTTCAACTATTGTCATAATTTAATATTAGGTTAAATAGTATGTTATAGGTGCAATTCACGAAGCTGAATACCATCCTAGCTTGAGGTAATCGAAATCTGTTTAAGAAACCATGTAATCAACAGTACCAGTATGAGTAATTATAACACCATTAAATATATGAATACTCTGCAACAAAAATACGTTATTTATAACTTGTTATTGATACAATCGTTTCTGTCCATTTATTACGGAATGGAGGCTCATAGAGCATTGCAACAATAGCTTTTGGAGCGGTTCTTCAAAATGAATAATTAAGAGAAGGAAGTTGCGTACCATTTACAAAATTGGAATTCGCCATAAAGAAGAAGAGTTTACACTAAAAGAAGTAGTCACGTTGGGCTTTTTGCACTCAAACCTTCAACACTGAGAGGCATATTCTATGCTTCCACTTTTACTTCTTCTAAGTTATCTAAAAGTCTTCGTAAGTAATACTTTAATCGGATCTTAGACCAACTTGTGGGTGCACAAAGAAAGGGCTGATGTTGATGTTCATGTTAGTATCCCACTTTCATCCGTGCCGGTGTGATTGTGTTTCTCCTACTCGGGACTTGCATTCTCTGCAGTGACAACACCTGGACTATACTTCAAACAGCTTTTGGCTATGTTTGAATCCTTTTCTTTCCCTTCTTTTCTTCTTTCTATTCTTTATTTGGTATTTTACTAATACCTCCCCCACCTGACGAAGAGGATAGATTCCAATCCTCGAAACGTTGTGTTATACCTTTTGTAACCATAACCATATCAAACGTCCAAAATCATTTTATCCTGTCAATTTGTAGAATATGTTACAAACCCAACATCTCAACGTGGCCTTTAGGCCGCCGATTGAGGTACCAAAGTGAAGTTACATCAATGATATCCCAGACAGGCTCAACAGTACAGGTATGTTTAACAGGTGACAGTAAGCGGATTAGATTTCCACAACCTTCGCGCCTCCCTGGAGGAGTGGAACAGGGCAGTAGGCCACATGTACAATCAGTGCCAATCGATAGGTCCCAGTCGCTGTATGATGGTCCACTACGAGCAGCTGGTGTTGCATCCAGCCCACTGGATGAAAGAGGTATTGGAATTTCTCGAAGTGCCTTGGAACGAGAAGGTGCTCCATCATGAGAGTCAAATTAACAAGTCTGGGGGCATATCATTGTCTAGGTAAGGGAATAGAAAGTTACTTAACTGTTATATAATGGAACTATTGGTAAGAGACCAAGAAGACCGTAGCGTTTATAGCTCAATTTGTGCCTAATACTAGAGTAAGGAGAGATAAATCTCAAAATCCATTATACATTCAGAATTTGTTACATCAATATAAGATTTTATAATTTGCAATATTCTATTTTTTACAGAAACCGAAATTACTGAACACGTTGAAGGTTTTGATTAAAAAAAGTATCGTCCTAAAATCCCTTTGTGTAAGAGAGACGCTTTAAAAGCAACATAAGACTTTTTATGAACAGTCTAACGATTAAGTGGTATATTCTTGGGATATGACATTGAATTGTCCAGTATAATTAGTGAAGAGTATAACGGTGCATTTTCATGAAGGTGTATGGACGAAACTCTGAAATTGAGCCCTTAAGATGTTTGAAACCTTTATATTAAACCCGTTTAAACTCGTAAAAACTCAAAATTATATTATATATATATATATATATATATATATAATATATATATATATATATATATATATACTATGCCGAAATCTACGGAATTCTTGGACTCTTCTCAAATATTCTCATACATCCTCTAATTCACCAAAGAGCAGCTAAAGGGTTCACCTTTTACATACCTCATCTAAGAGTTTCTAGAATACGTATCCGTTATGTTTAACCTCGTAAAATGTCTAAATTTCCAACGATGATTCTAGAGGATCCAGGTTAGATTTGCATGGATGTTACGATTTTTGATGGACGTGAACTGAATATCATTGATATAGTATTGCCTGCAATTCATTTCTCTGAGCCTCTAACAGTTTTGACCAAGAAGACTGATTAGCCTAGTCGTTACTTTAGTGATTTCGTCAATAACTGAATTGTTCTTGTCCAATTTAATTTAACTTCTTCTACTGGTACATTATCTTTAAACAACCTAACTATTAACAATCTACAGCCATTTGGGTTACATTAATACACGTAGATTTTAATGACAAACCCCTATTGCATTTATATATTTCTCTTTTCCATATCTTTTCCCAAAATTCATCCAAAGTGATTACTAAGTTATATACAATTATTATAAATACATGTGGTGTAGCTAGACAGACAGTGCACACTAGTTTAACCTATCTCATTAAATTTTAACTCATATAACAACTATTATTCATATTCTTATAATATCCATTAAACAATTATATTCATTATCGGCCATTGTTGTAATAATGTATGGTTTTTTAATAAGTATTGAAATTATAGTACTAAAAATTTATACTTACCATTTGTTAAATTTTTTATAAAATTTACATTAAATTATAAAACATATTGTTGCTGAAATTAGTACATATAGAAATCCATTTTTCAATTTTAGGAGTTTGTTATTATTAACTAATTATTCGTATCGTATTTTTAAGAAAAAGATTACCACACTCAAGTCCGTTTGCCACACTGGAGACATTGGTTAGTTCGCAATGATATTTAACAAATAATGCAATAAAATATAGAGAATCGGTTTAGATGCTAGAACTCGAGAGGAAATGGACTATACTAATCTCTAAATATCTTTACAGGCTGGAGAAATCTTCTGACCAAATCATCAAACCAATCAACACCGAGCCTCTGGACAAGTGGGTCGGGTTCTATCCTCAGGATGTTGTGGATGATATGGACAAAATTGCCCCGATGTTGTTTAAACTTGGTTACGACCCTAAAGCCAATCCGCCCAACTATGGAGTTCCTGACGGATTTGTTCTCCACAACACCAAGCTGGTCCTACAACAAATTACGTTTTGGAAACAAAAGGCGAAACAATTGCACATTAAAACTGCAATGGCACATGAATAAGAAAATCATGATTAAAAAAAAATATTGTTTACTCTTTCTTACGACCCAACATATTAAATTTATAACTATCAATCCCATATATGACTACCAGAATCCCGTTGGAGTCTTTTGGCTTTGTGTGACCAATGAACTTTTCAATCGGGATTATAGCGAGACCATAGAGTATAAAAACAAATAAATTGAGACGTCCGACACATAATCTTGTAAGATCATTCCCAAAATTCTTTGTTTTATACATACTAAGTTAAAGAGCCGCGTTTGAGTCCCGGCGGAACAAGTACTTTTTGTAATTCAATTTTTATTAAATCAGGCTTTGCCGTTTATACAAACTGAATGAATGTTAAAAGTCGTTTGAAAGATATTTGATCTTCCTCGGCAAAGCTCTGTAACTAACTACAATTTGAAAAAACAATCGAGCTCAGTAAACCCATAACGATTTCAAATGAAATCACAAAGCAATGCACCAGACACACAGTGTAATCTTTTATTTCAGAAAACCATCGAGGGTTTAGTAGGTCTATGAATTGGACTATAAAAAGAGGAGATTTAGCGAACTGAGATTGGAAAGCAAAAGGAAAACAATACTGTATGAACTTTCCATAAAGGCTATTCATACATTTGAAGAACTAATGCAATTGATTATGGATCCTTCCTTCCATAATCAAAGCTAATACGGAGAGTGTAAGCAAATACAGCGAACTGGTTATCCTACAAGGTAAGCATACATTTCATAGTTGGGAATTTGTTTGACGTAAGCATTAGATTTAGCACCAATGTTGGTCTAGTGAAGGAAGATACTCGTAAGGAAGATAAGTTTTTCACTCTATCCCTTATACCGAAGTAGATTGGCGGAAGTAAAAGTGGGTTAAAGTAGGCTTCTTTAGCCTACATATATATATATATATAGCGATGAGACAAACTGAATAGTTTTCTTGATTAGGACAGGAATTTAAATTCTACTGTGTATGTGAATGCAATTCCTTAAGTATTTTTCCTTAAACACGCGCAACAATTGAAGTAAGAGTCAATCGCAAGTACCTCACCTTTGAACCATCACAATGGAATAATATTTTCTTGGTACAAGCCTATTTCTAAGTATTGTCCTACTTAACCTTAGAGCTGGCAATCACTTTTTCATCATGACAGGCCATTTTTATATCCGTACTTTAACATTTTGTAAAACACAAATTTTAACTATATACTATATGTGTAATAATTTTTTCAGGAGAATGTAGAGATAATTATAGTATTAAAAACATTATGCATTAAGGTCATAAAACATTAAAACATATGAGCACACTAAAATTTTATTTGTGGTGGGATTACACCTTGTAAAGTGTGATAGTATAGATAATAAATACTAGAATCTGAGATAGCCAATTTATTCTTCGTTTTATCTAATCTCAGAAAATGTATAATGGTATCCAGGTTCTCTTCAAGAAAAATTAAATATATTGTAAGAACCGCAAATACGATACACGGAAGGCTAAATTTGTTACTGTGGTACCCATCATTTTCAAAAATTAAAACAAAAAAAGTAAAGTTTGATATGGAAATATTTTACTAATTATGTTATGTTTACAATGAATAAACACTAATTTTTAACTTTTGCTGAAACATTGGCTTAACCTGGGGTTACAGAAAGCACAAAGGGAAACCTAGGTGTCGCTGTCAAGGCCTAGGTTGTTTGAGTCTAACAGATGAACAAGTTCTCTAATGACAAAAATCACCAACATTTTGAGACATTTTGGAAATGAGAGCTTACAACAAAGCTATAAACAAACATAATAAACCATACCTATGATATTATCACTAACATTGTAACTTTCACTGCACTGCATATTAACCAAGATTGACCTAGGCTTACCAATTACAGCATATCACATATAAAACCATGAAATCACTAACAAAAACACCATATCGATTTAAAAAGATCCTTACAAAACTCATTAACACTATCTTGCGAAATAAATACGTTTTGTGACTAAATCCAAGCCAATGTTGTAATCCGCATAGATGCGGATAACCTTGTTAGCCAGGTCATTGAGGTTAGGAAGTTATTGGACCATCTAAGATTTAAGTCCTGGGTGGCAGGATATCAGTTTGGAGGATGATGGCATACATCGTTGATCTATATTTTCCGGCTGATATTCTGGCAGGGGAGTAGTTATGTGGTCCTCCAGCCAGTTTAATGTAGCTATGACCACTAGAATATACTAGGGTCAGGTTATAGAGGAGAACGGAGAAGGTTTGCGTGAAAGTTGTGGTGTGAAATATCAGGTGATGTATTGGTTATTGGAATGGAAGGAGAATTTTGCCCAGGGGAGTTTGGTGAGGGTCATTTGGAAGTAAATGATGTTGTAAATTGAGCTGTATTTGTTGAAGCCACCATTATGAGTAAAATTAAAAAGAACCTGGAAGGTAGGTAGTGATATAGTCAAGATTCCGGTATCCTTAAGGGTAATCAGCTTACTTCTTGATGAGCTCGATGAGGGCACCTCAGAGAATCTGGAAGTGTAATTGATATAGCACGTAGCGGGAGGAACGTTTTTTTTTACTACAATGTCAAATTTTTTTGGTGTTGTCATAGAGGACATTGAACCCGGTTCCAAAAACATTGTAGATCGTCCTCGTGCCATACATTCGTCAAGTTACATTGTTAGCGCACCCACTGCTTGTGGGCCGAGAGACTGATGATAGAAAAGGCTTTAGATATGCATCAAAGGACCCTTGGTAGCTTTTACAATGTCATTAAGGACCTGTCTGAGCAAAAGGCCCATAGTGCCAAGAGTGACACATTAAAAAGGAAATTCAGCGCAAGATTTAGGCAAAACTGGAATGTGTCTCTTACGAATATTAAGTTGTCACTATGTCAGTGTCCAGCGAGACCTCTTTCTGCGTGATATAGGTGTTCTCGTTAGTACTACACGCAATTTTATAGTAATCTTTATGTGTTGTGATTTTTCTTTTTCACGTCTACTTTAAATAGATTAAATATACTCACGAACAAGAAATCCCTATTGGATACATTAGCAAAGGTGTACCCAATTGAGAAGATTATAAAATACTGACTGACTGCCCGTTATGTTCCACCATGGATTTTGTTGGTTTCTGAATTTTTGGGAGTATCTCAAAGCTCGTGGTGCAGAGCCGTTCTATTACTATTCAATATAATACTTTGGTCAAAAACGATGAAAAGAAAACTGCAGGCAGTGCTACTACTGTATTACTAATATTTTATTAGATAATAAGTCCAAACTGCTTACTGTTCAATATATAACGCTTTTAGTAGAAATAATTTAATATTCTAGATTTATTTACTTCAGCTCTACTTTTTAATTTAGGGACGGATCCCAGGTTTGAATGATGATAACATTTGATGTTGATAGTTAGTGAGTAATTTTCCGTAGACTGTGGGTAGTTTCGACAGTTGGCATTGGCAGATCTGCTTTGATCGCTTATTCATTTCTGCTTTGTTTTTAGGTTAGTTATGGAATTTATGTTTTATGTTGAAATAGGTTAGTCAGTATAAGTGTTTTGAAAATGGCAAATACTGGAGTTTTGCCCTTTGTGCGTGGTGTAGATTTCAGCAGAAATGATTTTAGTGTGAGTATACAGAATATTATAACTTAAAATTTCATAACACGAATTGCAAATACCATTTTTCTGATAACAACTTTCCTAGCCCTGGCAAAGATAAAGAATGGATTTTGTAGATTTATACTCCCTATCAGTATACATATAGTGTAGGCCAATTGGTAATTAAAATTAGTGAAAGCACCTATATCAATAAAATCATCACTCTTTAAATACTGTAGCCTACAACAACTAAATATCTTGGGATTAGCCTATTACTACAAAGATCATTGTGTCTCATAGTTGATAGTCCTAAAGCAAATTACAGGGGTTAATTTTTGTACCAGTGTCATATTTCAGACACTGCGGTGAAATGGAACTGAACTCAATATTCACATTAACAAATTAATTTAAAAAGTACTTCTTTATTGAATTAGGTTATACCTATTTTGGACTTAATTTTGACAGGATGGCAGATTTCCTCAGTCTGTTCGCCTCATGTCAGGGGTCCAGTGGCTCAAGCTGGATCGATCCAACCTGACGCAGGTGCCTGAAGAGCTCGGCAACCTCATGAAACTTGTGAGTACTAAATGTGGGTACGGTCCAATAAGCGGACCCGGTTTTTTATATCGAAGAATATAATCATCGATACCTAATATTCGCATATCGAATCATAGACTATCAATCGATATAAAAGTAATAACAATCATATGTTTAAATTAAAATGTGAATTTAATGATAACAAATAATAAATGAACATAACCATAACTCATAACTTTAACTAAATGAAACAGAACGAAAACGTTTTTACTAAAGTTGTGTCCACCATTACCTTCTTTTTTTGCATCTGAAGACGACCATGTTAGCTCCTCTGACAGTTACATTTGTTACCTTTCCACAAATATCACATAATGGATTCTTAGGTACTAACCCAACATCCTGAAGCCATAAAAAAAACATATTTTATCGTCTTTTAAAGCAATTTCGTGAAGCTTCCTAAGATTGACGGCCATTTTAATACACAATGTTACGTGAAATTTAAAATATTACCTTAATTGTATTATTTGAAAGTGTTTACAGCTGTTCATATAGATTATTTAAGTTGTTAAAAATAATTCATCAGTATCGATTGATTATATCGATGGTTATGATTAAGTAATATCGTTTGCCAATTTCGATATAAAAAACCGGGTCCGCTTATTGGACCGTACCCCTAAATGTAGTGTTAGCAATTATTACTTCTAGTGATAATTAATTTGGGATAAATTAGTGAAATTTTCTGTTATGACAGGTTTTGTCAGTTAAAACCTAAAACTTTGCCTCAAAAGATTCATGCCTACCAACTTAGCAGTCAGGCTGTGCTTGAGAATTATTTTTTAAAACTGTTGGTACTTTGGGATTATACCGACCACACCAGTATGAAGAACACAAAAATATAAACTTATAGAAACAAACATGATAGAATGAAAAAACAACTCTTTAATTACAAAATTACAAACTTACAACGATTATCAATTGTTAATTGGGTCAGATTCCGTTATATGCCCCCAACGCTTAAACTTTTTTCAATGAACTTAGAATGTTTTAAAACGATGTAGTTGAGTAACAGAACTAACATTCCATCAATCAACAAGCATTTCCAGGTATTGTGATCGGTATTGTTGTCGCTGTTATCTTATCTTTCTCGAGAATCCCTAGGCCTCGCGGCATCACATGATTATTTAAGTTTTTTTCACGGTACATAATTGCCTTTCCATTACAATTCAATTTATATAATTCTGATCAGCCTCTCTAAAATTTGATATTTTACTGATAGGTACTATCTCAAGGGATGTTTTTCTTTCGTTGACATCAGCGCGGGGCAGAAGGTGCTGCCGAAGCCTGCGCTGATGGCCGGAGGCACTCACATTTTGGGTGGCGGAGTGTGATCAAGAATAAAAACAAGTTTTGTGTGTTTTTTTTCAATAAAGAGTTTAGTTTTCGTTTGTTTTTGTTGAATTTCTGTGTTTGGAGAAATGTAGGGGTAAAACACGGAAGTACAACAAAGCGACGCACCAGCTGAACGGGCGGCGAGACTCTGCAATCACGTTATCTACTAGACCGCTCGAGTTTGATCTCTGTCTGAGGATGGGGAGGGGTTTGCGATAAGATAATTCCTGTTTTATATTGACGAAATATTTTTCTACGCTAATCTAGTAATCAGTAGAAGCAAATGTCAAATAATGATTCATGTCTGGGTGTGGTCGGTATAATCCCAAAGTACCAAACTGTTTTCTGTAAAACAAATATGTTCAAGTGGACACACTCATTTGTAAAAGTTAAGCTAGATGAACAGAATGTGTTCAGTTAAATTTAAGAAATGTTGTTTAAAGTCTGTAAATGTAAAAGACCAATTTGTGGTAGCCAAGCAATAATGAAAATATATTTTCTACTCCAAATGGCATATTAGCACAGGAAATAACTCAATTTTCCAACGGGGTTTACAATGAGTGATCATTTAATGAATACGTAATATAAAATGTTTCCAGAGGTAAGTTATAAATATTAGTTTGTCTTGGAGTTCACATAGATGATAATATCATCAGATGGAGAATTCGCATAAGTGATTACTATCAAGGATTTAAGTAAAAAGAACCACTTGACAGACCATTTAAGTTAAACTTGTATGTGGTATTAGTAAAGACGGTACTTTGGTATTTTTTGGAGACCATTAATTTTGGAACAGTTTTACTTACCGAACTTTAAAATAGAAAATATAAGAAAGAACAAACTTGATTTGATTTACTGTGAAAATTACATGTCATTATGACGATCGGTTCTTGTTTTCTGTCTCCCAAAAGGAAGCAACGGGAATTTTGGTGTGCAGATGGCCGAGCACTGGTTTGATTGTCTGTAACCATTGCACTTTTTATCAATACCATCAACCTTGTATTGTATCGACCCTCCCCCTTATTCTTCTTGAAAAGATCCTTCCACAGGCCAGTGGCCCATGACGATGTGCAGAATAACCGACCTCAGATCATCCAACATTTCCGATGTCAGATCATGGAAAGTGATCTGAAGTCTGAAGTCAGGAAAGTACTGATCCGAAATGACCCTGGTATTAGTACGTGCTTCGGTGGCACCTCCTTGTATTTCTGGAAATACATCCCTCGAGATAGTACCCAAAGTCAAGCTCATATTAGTGAGCCCTCATAAATGTCAACTTTAAACTTTTTACACTTAATATATTTACGTATGTACAGCCTATAAAAATAGTAGATAAGAACAGAGTGGCAGCCTCCTCACCGACAATGCTTCCTTTTGGTAGGCAGAAGACAATTTTGAACAGATTGTCATAATGACATGCAATTTTCACATTAAGGCAAAGAAAGTGTATTATTTTTAATAATGTAGTTTTTGTTGGTCCTCTATAACCAAAATTGTTGAAAAAATAGTGGTCTCCGGATAATACCAAAGTACCGCAAAGACATTAGTTCTCAATGTTGGCTTCAAAAAATTCTATGCCCTCATACGGGATAAATGTTAAAGTTAGGTTATCGTTAGGCACACTGAGGTACAAGTTAAAAAAGAATCCAAATATCCGTAAAGACAGTAGTTCTCAATGTTAGCTTCAAAAAATTCTATGCTTCTCATATGGGATACATGTTAAAGTTAGGTTATCGTTTGGAACACTGACTGAGCTACAAGTTAAAAAAGAATCCATATATCCGTATAGTGCAGAATCAAAAACCAACAGTTTTGAAATCAGAATAGTTTTTAATGGGTCCATCCATAAAAAATTCAATTAAGGTAAAAGATAATTTGTATAATAAATGAAGTAAGTTTTAAAGATTATTAATATTTTATAAATATTTTTTGATAGGAACATCTTTCCCTTACACACAATGGGCTGGAGAAGTTGTTCGGAGAGTTAACAGAGCTATGGTCCCTGCGGACCCTCAACATCCGACACAACAAGGTGAGGAGCTCGGGAATCCCTGCCCAGCTATTCCACCTGGAGGACCTCACCACCCTGGACCTCAGCCATAATGTGCTCAAGGAGGTGCCCGAGGGGATGGAGAAAGCCAGGAGTCTGCTCGTACTCAATCTTAGCCATAACAAGTGAGTTGAGTTTTCTTGTGACTTTCTTTAAGAAGCTGAAAAATGTTTGAAAATTGGCATAAAAAGTCCCATAAGGATCTTACATCATTTTAGATAAAATGTGTTTTTGGTCTTAAATGCAATGAAAGTAATATAGGAAGCTACCCTGGTTTTCCTCAGACAGCTGATGTTGATCTTAGAAGGGTAAAATTTATTTTTGTTGATGATCCAATGATCAGGGTTCTATACTCTGTTTATAGTTTAATATACTAAGATATACAAATCAAGATAGCCAATGCTGAATAATAACTACAAAAAATACTCAGACCACACCTGCTAGTTGTGCATCATGTACACTTCATGTAAAAAATCTGCTTCTGTAACAACTGAACTTAGACAACTAAATAATCAGTCGCTTCAAACTCTGAAACTGTTGAAGAGGGAGCCGTGGGGCATGGGGTTTATGATATTGACAGTGCTGAGGAAACCTATAATCCAAATGTAGCATGTCCTAGATTATAGCTTTGCTAAATTATAGGGCTTTCCAGAATTTGTCATAATATGTTACTGTGCAAGTTGGAAAATATAGGCATCAAAATGTGATTTAAGAGTTATATCTTACAAATCAAACCCAATTTGTTGAAATAAACAAACATTTGAGCAATAATAGCAAAAATATCACATCTAGCCAAATGGTTGTAACTAGAGGTGTGCTACAAGGATCTATTCTGGGACCAATTCTTTTCATAATGTATGAGGTGTGTTCAAAAAGTATCGTGAATTTTGTGTATTTTCAAAAATTATTTATTTATTCGTGAATATATCTATTTTGTCCCCTTCAAAGTAATCCCCCTGGGATATTATACACTTGTGCCAACGTTTTTTTCCAATCTTCGAAGCACTTCAAAAAATCATATTTTTGTATCTTGTTCAGCTCCTCCTTCGATGCCGACTCTATCTCGCCAATCGTGGCGTAACGTCGTCCTTTCATGGGCCTCTTCAGTTTTCTGGAACAAGAAAAATTCACAGGGGGCCAGATCTGGGGAATACGGTGGCTGCGGTATCATTAGTGTGTTGTTTTTGGCCAAGAAGTCGCGTACAAGCAGCGATGTGTGATCAGGGGCGTTATCGTGGTGCAAAAGCCAATTTTTGTTTTTCCACAAATTCGGGCGTTTCTTGCGGATTGCTTCGCGCAAATTGCGCATAACTTGCAGGTAATATTCCTTATTCACCATTCTACATTGTGGCAAGAACTCATGATGCACCACGCCCCTGCAATCGAAGAAAACTGTAAGCAAAACTTTTACATTCGACCGAACTTGGCGTGCTTTTTTCGGTCTTGGTTCGTGTGGCAGCTTCCATTGAGATGATTGAGCTTTGGTTTCCACGTCATAACCATAAACCCACGATTCGTCACCAGTTATGGCCCTCTGGAGCAAATTCGGGTCGTCGCGGACAGATTCCAACATCTCATTAGCAATGTTCATGTGATGCTGTTTTTGATAGAAATTGAGCAATTTTCGTACGAATTTTGTGGCGACCCGTCTTATGCCCAAATTATCGATTAAAATCGAATGGCATGAGCCAATCGATATGCCTAGGTCCTCGGCAATTTCTCTGACAGTGATTCGACGATTGGCCAATACCATTTTCTTCACTTCATCAATTTTTTCGTCTGTTGTTGAATTGCCTGTAAAGGAAACCTCCATAGATTCTTGATACTCCAGGAAAAGACAATTCACATTCTCTCTGACCTAGGCTCACTGGACTCTTGTAGACTCATATAAACATCTTAACAACCTAACTGCTATTGGATTTTTCATCCTAGAGATCTTTTGCAAACAATCAAAATCTGAGAAGAGGAGCAGACATCCACAATTAACTGACAAGGAGAGCCAATAATTATGCCCTTTCTATCTGTATTACGGCCTAACTATATTTGAGAAACAATATCATACATTGGTGCCAAATACTGGAACATCCTCCTTGGTAAAATCTAAGCTCTTCGCTCCCACTGGCAATTGAGAAAAACCATCTACCAATGGATGCTGACCCAGCCATACTAGCTGGAGGAGTTTTTACATGGCTGTTATGAATTTTAAACTTTTGCACTTTAAATTAATTGTATGAATATGAGATATTGTCATCATTGCATTAACTTATGACTAGACAAAAACATTTAGGTTAAGATGACTTATCTTTGTTCTCAATGAATATGCGAATAAAAATGTATTACTATGATTATGACAGTATTATGATTTACGTTATGATAACAGAAGTCAAGCATTAGTAGACTTTGGAATTGTATGAATGGATTGGATTTATGATGTTGTCCATAATAGGCCTGCTTACTTATTACTTGTAGTTCAGAAGTTGTATTTTATAAGCTATTGGGCTCTAATTAAATTACAGAAAAAGATTCAGAACTGTATAATTTGCATACTTAAACTATTTTCAAAGTTATTTGGTAATTGACAAACATAATTTATACATTCTAGGTTAATATCAGGACAACATTTGGGACAAGAAAGAATTGTACATTACTTCTCGTTGGCATATCTGTATTTTATATACTCTGGCATACAAATATTTCTCCAAAATTGCTGATGCAATTTTTGCCATATTCATAGTGAATGTGTGTATACATTATTCTAAAAAGTATGTCTTCAGGCAATACATTTGATTGATTTAGACATTTTTGAAATGTTCTTTTTTGGTTATTATTAGAAATACAATGAATTTGTAGGGAAATATTATACTATCCGTAATATGAAAATGTGAAATTTTTCAGTATCACAGCCATCCCCAACACATTGTTTGTGAACCTGACAGACCTGCTGTTTTTGGACCTGAGTCACAATCAGTTGGAGACACTGCCACCACAGATGCGCAGGCTGGCCAACCTCCAGACTCTCATTCTCAACCATAACCCTCTTGGCCATTTCCAGCTCAGGTGCGACAACCTTTCAATAACAATCTCATTCATCTATACTCGTCACTCTTTGTAATCTAGCTTTGTGGAAGTAGGTTGCCAATCTCCAGACTCTCATCTGTTACCACAATTTCCTACCAGTTCAGGTGTAACAACTTTTCAACTTTTGTGTTTTCCATTCTATTCAGCACTGATAGAACTCACAGAATTCATTATAGATCAAGTGGAAGATGGAGCTGCTGTGACTAGCCTTTTTCTGGATTTTACTAAAGCATTTGACTGCCTGGACCATAATATCCTCCTTCAAAAGATGAATAATATGGGAGTCAGAGGAAATGCAGCCAGTTGGTTTGCAAGCTACCTGGAGGGAAGAACACAAAAATGGTAGAAATATCATATACCAAAAACAACACCTCATATCGTGTAACATCAACACCACTCCCTCTAAGTAGAGGCGTCCCTCAAGGATCTGTCTTGGGACCGGTACTTTTTATTCTGCTAACCAACGATCTCCCAAACTATCTCCAAGAGCTTAGCCAGGTACTCATGTATGCTGATGATACTGTCCTCCTCATAGCAAATAAACAATTACAAGAACTAGAAATAGCATCCTTTATCGCTCTAAATACAGCAAAACAATATTGTAATCAGAATGACTTAGTATTAAACGACCATAAGACTCAACAACTAAACTTTGGAAGAAGAACAATTGAATTTACAGGACTCCCAGAAGTTGACCTAGATAATAAAGCGAAATACTTGGGAGTAACTATTGATGACAAACTCACCTGGACACCACATATTGATAAAATTTGTTCAAAACTTAACTCCTGCATCTATGTCCTTAAAAGACTAAAGGCTACCAATACTCAGGAGATAACTAGAATTGCCTATTTTACACTTTTTGAGGCTCATCTTCGATATGGCATAACAGTCTGGGGCAACTCCTCAGCAAAAAATGTGCAACGTATCCTGGTAATTCAAAAAAAAAACGATTAGGATCTTAGCCAACCTCAATCCACTTGACTCCTGCAGAAGTACATTTAAAGAACTAAAGATACTAACATCAGTATCCCTCTACATCCAGGAAGTTATTCTTTACACTACTAATCAAAATCTAACAAGAACAGGACAGCTCCATTATTACAACACCAGGCATGGAAACAATTTCATTTTGCCGAACCACCGTCTCAGCCTATATGAAGAGAAGCCAAGCTACATGGGACCAAAATTGTTTAACTGCCTTCCTGACTACCTGAAGAAGATCTCCAGACAAAAACATTTTAAGAGGAAACTTCAAGAATGGCTCCTGGAGTGGTCTTTTTACTCGATCAAAGAATTCACTGACTTAAAACAACAACATCAAAATTTGTACAATTAAAAACCACTTTTGTATATAAAATATGACTTTACTACCATGACGCCATTGTATTTCTCCATGAAATTACAAATAAAGAATTTTTGATTTGATTTGATTGATCTATACAAGATATTCCCATTTACATTACTGTGTACAACAGATATAAAGAAATTTGAATACTAGACAAGAACATACCAGAATGTAAGCAATAACAAACATCTAAGTTTCCCAGTTCACACCTAACCAAAACATTGCTCACACAATTAAATTGTTAAATACTTAAAGAATTTAATTGTGAAAGCAAAGTTGAAAAGAAAGAATTTAAAAGTGCAAGAATCGCAAACATTTTAATTATGACACTGTAACCAAAAACTAAAACTGACATTTCTTTTCTTTTACCGCTTATTCAAAATTATTTAGTTCAAATTTGAATACATAAAGACAAGTTGAGCATCTTAAAAATAGAAATCTCTATCTCCAGATTTATCATATTGGCTTAATTTTTATTTTTTAATGACTTAAACAGTGGTGTAATATTTGTTAGTCTGGACTAAACTGTTCTGAAACGCTAAGGTGATAAGCTACATTAAGCTATGTTGATCATATAGTTTTTTATACTTAGAATTAATTATATTGGTCCTTATACATAAAAAAGGGATTAATGAATTCATAATTATTCATGTACATATGTAATCTTTAGTATACCATCATTATTATTATTATTGTTATATCAGAGACTTGTTTTTATTTAGGTATACAGTGGTAACTCAATAACAGAAGTCTCTTAAAGCAGTTAGTGGACATTTTTTATTTAAAATAAATCACGAGGTCGGGTAGTTGAAGACTTTGATGAGGTTTACATTATTAAAGTTATGGCAGCAACACTTTTTGGTATTTTGGTGTGGATTGTATTTAAGTTATTTTGTTTAAATTTTGCCAGATTCGTTATTTAGTTAAAAATTTTGTTTACAGTTGACTTTATGGTTTAAAGATTGTATGTAATTATAGAAATAATGTTTATTGGAGTATTATTAGAAATTCACAGGTATTGAATAATTTATACAATTAAGGAATTTTTTGTCACTAGGTTAGCAAGGTTCTTTTTTTTCATGCATATTTTAAAATTATTTTTGTACATAATTTACAATTAGCATAAATGACACCAATATTATTGAGCAGTACAGTATAAACGTTTTTGTATCCGAATTTCAATTTTGCATCTCTTGCTTCATGGATACTCTTGTATTCATTAAACTGTATTGTCGTATGTTGTATTAAGAATAATCTTGTTTTTACAAGAAAGACAGTTGCCCAGCCTGGTGGGGTTGGAGACTCTCCACATGCGTGACACGCAGCGCAGTCCTGCCAACATGCCAACCAGCCTGGAGATGTTGTCCAATCTACGGGATGTAGACCTCAGTTTCAACGATCTGCCCAAGGTTCCCGACGCCCTCTACACAGTGCCTACGTTGCGCAGACTGAACCTTAGCAGCAACTGTATAACTGAGCTAGCTATGGCATTGGGTACGTTGGGCCGTTGGGCTTTCAATACTCTAACAGTTATCATTACCACCCTGTTATAGAGCTAATAAATGTTGATTATTTTTATTATATTCATACAAAATCAATTTTTTTAGAATTAGACCTTTTGTAGATGATACACTGAAAATAAAATTTATTAACGGTTTTAAGAACTTTTTCTGCAGGCCAAGCTAGCAGTACTTGAGAAAAATTAGCTTTTATTTAACATAAGCTGAGGATGATCCATAGTTCTATGCCCCTTTTATTTTACATAAAATCTTAAAAAGTAGTTATCAATTAGTTTAAAATTGTTAAAAGTCTGCAATACTGATACATTCAATTACCAAGTTACACTAGTCACTAATATGAAGAAACGTGTGTCTCTTACAAACAAAGGGTACTGCATACTGCATCTCAGAACTCTAAATTCATATTTTATGCTGGTACTTTACTAATGAGCATTTATAATTCTGTAGAGAGATTAGTTTACCACATTGCGATAAGATTGAAGCTCCTTCCGCACATCTAAAACTAAACCTCTCCATTTGCACGTAATTAATTTCAATTTTTAAAAGATTAATTTATAATTCGCTGCTACCAAATTCATTTGCGTAATGTGGTTAAAGTCTAAAGAATAACGAAGTGAATAGAATGAAATTTACTTATACCACAAATAAAATATGTGCGGATGCTGAAATATACCTCAACGTGCCAAACTTCTGTTGACAGAGGTCTGGCAGAATCTGGAGACTCTGAACTTGTGCTGCAATCAGCTGACAAGTCTGCCTGCATCTCTGTGTAAGCTGACCTCTCTGCGGCGTCTCTACCTCAACAACAACAAACTGGACTTTGAGGGCATTCCTTCTGGCATCGGAAAACTTGTCAACTTGGAGGTGTTCTCTGCTGCCAACAACCACCTGGAGATGATTCCTGAAGGCCTCTGCAGGTTTGTGATCGGGAATTCGTTCTTGGTTGTTCGTACCCCTATGGGTATTCATCAACAGCTAGATTTGAAATCGTCGAAAGTACAAGTTCGCCTAGTTTCCTGGATCAAGTCTAATTCCGCCCAACATCCCAAGATAGCATTTTGTTTAATTCGCACTTCTCATATTCAAAATCCATACCCTTAACCTTCATAAAACCACTCTATCCATGCTATTATATAAAAATCTGGTCATTAAGCTTTTTTGCCAGCTTTGCTTGCCATTAAGCTTGTTTTTAAACTGTTAAAGCCAGTAATTATAAATATAATGATTTATACGCATTTAAACAGGTGATAGTAAATGTTTCTTGTAATTCATCTGAGTAAGTCAGACAGATATTCCTGGAGTTATCATGTTTCTCCCCAGAAAGTCTTGACCTATAATTAGTTTTGTACATAGTATGCGGGGGTATGAAACAGTTCAATGATTTCAATGAGAAAATTAAATGTTATTGTAAATACGGCGTCCTTTATCCATTTTCTATAGTAAAAATTATCAACTCGTAATAAATCAAAACAGGTAAAAACTTTTTCCTCCTACAAAATTTAGGAATTGGCTGTTATTGTGTTCTTTCTCAGAGGTTCATTTAAAACTTTTATTAAATTAGTTAGCAATTTTGAGTTTTTATAATTTTTAATTGAATTTGTCTAATAGAGTCAGGAGGAGAAGAAATAATATTAAGATGCCAGTGAGTTAATGTGAGACATGTGTGGCAGATGCGGCTCACTAAAGAAGCTGATACTCAGCGGTAACCGACTGATCACGCTGCCAGGCACGGTGCACCTGCTCAGTGAGTTGCAGACCCTGGAGCTCAAGGACAACCCAGATCTGGTGATGTTAGTGTGTTAATGCTAATCTCTGTGGCAGATGTGGCTCACTGAAGAAGCTGATACTCAGCGGTAACCGACTGATCACGCTGCCAGACACGGTGCACCTGCTCAGTGAGTTGCAGACCCTGGAGCTCAAGGACAACCCAGATCTGGTGATGTTAGTGTGTTAATGCTAATCTCTGTGGCAGATTTGGCTCACTGAAGAAGCTGATACTCAGCGGTAACCGACTGATCACGCTGCCAGGCACGGTGCACCTGCTCAGTGAGCTGCAGACCCTGGAGCTCAACGACAACCCAGATCTGGTGATGTTAGTGTGTTAATGCTAATCTCTGTGGCAGATGTGGCTCACTGAAGAAGCTGATACTCAGCGGTAACCGACTGATCACGCTGCCAGGCACGGTGCACCTGCTCAGTGAGCTGCAGACCCTGGAGCTCAACGACAACCCAGATCTGGTGATGTTAGTGTGTTAATGCTAATCTCTGTGGCAGATTTGGCTCACTGAAGAAGCTGATACTCAGCGGTAACCGACTGATCACGCTGCCAGGCACGGTGCACCTGCTCAGTGAGCTGCAGACCCTGGAGCTCAACGACAACCCAGATCTGGTGATGTTAGTGTGTTAATGCTAATCTCTGTGGCAGATGTGGCTCACTGAAGAAGCTGATACTCAGCGGTAACCGACTGATCACGCTGCCAGGCACGGTGCACCTGCTCAGTGAGCTGCAGACCCTGGAGCTCAACGACAACCCAGATCTGGTGATGTTAGTGTGTTAATGCTAATTTCTGTGGGTGGCAGATGTGGCTCACTGAAGAAGCTGATACTTAGCGGTAACCGACTGATCACGCTGCCAGACACGGTGCACCTGCTTAGTGAGCTGCAGACCCTGGAGCTCAAAGACAACCCAGATCTGGTGATGCCACCCAAACCTCTGGAGGCACAGCGTGGTGCCGGCATCGAATTCTACAACATCGACTTTTCACTGCAGAACCAACTAAGACTTGCTGGTGCCGCCGTACCAGCCCCCTTACCCGTCACTGGTATGTGCTTTTCAGTTTTAACTGTCCGTACTAATACTTAGGGAGATCAAGAAAGATAGATCTGTTTATTATTTCTTGTACAATAGCAGTAGTAATCACTTAAATCACTTACTACCGTTGTAAATTAAGTTCAACCAAATTATTCAATAGGTAAAATTCATCTAACAACATTACTGTTGCGTTTTCATATTTATCTTAAAGCAGTATGAATCTGTATATGTTTAATATTTACAATATATCCAGTAGAGTCCTATGTATTGGTCTTTAAACACATTCAACAGTGCAATAGACTTCGTCAAGTTACTATTCTAAACTAAAACTAAAACAAACAATTCAGATTCTACCTACTCAATCCAGCCTACCAGTAAATATATAGATCTATATAATTAAAACAACAATAACCGAACAACCAACAGATCTACAAATACACAATAAATTTACAATAATAACTAAATAACTATTAACATATTTAACATGGATACAATTTTTAAATTCAATAATATCAAAACTGAATAAATAAATACATTGAGAGACAAAATTTAAAAAATTATGTTGTGGTATCACTATTTAAGAAGTCATCCATGCAATAAAATATATTAACTTTTAACCAGCACTTTAAAACTGTTTTAAATTTAACTAAAGATACAGATCTAGCATGTAATGGTAACTTATTCAACAATTTAATTTTCATAAAAAGATGACTGCATTTTGTTTTGGTTAACTTAACTGGTAAAAGTTGTAACAAATGCTTTGATAATCCAATACTCCATTCCAATACTCTTACTGCACCATTACTATTCCCCCATAGAGTTATACCATAACTTAAGATTGAATGGAAAAATGCATAATGGGAGGCCAGAAGCACATCCATAGTTATAGAATGTTTCAATTTACTCAAAAGATAGACTACTCTAGATAATTTTTTATACAATTGATCTGTGTGATGTTCCCAACTTAATTTGCTGTCGATGTATATATATATATATATATATACACATATAGCGTAGGTTCAAATCTGTTGGCATTTCGGTGAAATAGATTGAACGAAGTAATACTTTATCACAACAATCATCAATTGGAATTGCTTTCCAGGTGCCAGTAAAGATCCCATCGCTCGCAAGCTGCGGCTGAGGAGAGGCAAGAGAGATCATGAAGAAGCTGACTCTGACCAGGCCAAGATATTGAAGGTATGCTAATTAACAATGTGTTATGAAACAAACTCGTGCCATTTGTGTTCAAAGTCTACATCTGCATCACCGTTTTCACTTATTCCCAGTCTTCAAGTTTGTAACACAAAAGTTTTTGATAATTTGTCATGAAAAGTGGTCCGGGCTTAAATAAATACCAACTTAAAAATATGTTTAAATCTTCGAGAAACACTTAAGATTAAATCCAATCATTCTTTATTGAGCAGAAAAATGAATGGTTTAATATTAGGATAAAAATAAAAACTTAAGGGATTAAATTAACCTAATAGTTTTTTAATGCCTCATTGTCAAATCCAAACAGGTTGGAATGTACTTCGATCCAATACAAAGGCAACCCTTAAGAAGTCACAATTTTGAAGCAACAGAAGTATTGTAATTTTAATTTAGACTATTATAGATTTATTAATATTAAGTGATATTGCTCAAATGGTTGCCTGTAAATGTTCTAGGGAATGAAAGACATTGCCAAGGAGAAGAATAAACAGAAGACCTTAGAAGAAGTGAAAGCAGAATCGCTCAAGTGAGTTTTTACAGATATTGATGTTATTATTTTGTGATGCTCGCCCTTATCCTTAATCCCTATCTACTTGATGATGTGGCATGCGATCTGAGGTCGGGAAAGTACTGATTGGAAAAGCCCCTAGTCATAAGTTTTAGCGCCACCCCACACGTCCTGCGAAAAATAAAACATTCCTCGAGATAGGACCTAAATTCAAGCTCAGATCACATAGCGCTCGTCAACATCACTTCTTTTTGGGAGGCAGAAAACAAAAATCGATCGTGGCAGTGACATGTAGTTTTCAAAGCAAGTCAAATTAAGTCTGTGTTTTCTAATAATGTAGCTTTTTAGGTCCCCGGTAAGAAAAACTCTACCAACAATAGTGGTCTCCAGATAATACCAAGGCACCGATTTAATATTACATTTTATATCCTTTTTCACTAAAAATGTTTCCAAATATTGGAATGGACTTATTTTGATAAAGAACTCATTTACTTCGTGGTACTCAGAAGGCTAATTATTCATCTTTTTATTTGACATTTTAAAGGAATATTCTTACTTGGCTATATTTATTTTTTGTCAATAATTTTGCATATCGTTTTAAATTTTACAAATTTTTAAGATGTATAAAATTTATGGATGGATGAAGTATATGTATAAACGATCATATTGACCATAACAGTACTTTTTAATATCTTATAGTTTCATACATTGACATCTTCCAATATGGCTACAATGATACAACTGCTATTGTAAAAATCACAAAAATCAACATGACGTGGTTGGACTTCAGGCCGAAGCGGTGGGACGAGTCATTGGAGAAACCACAGTTGGACTACTCAGAACTGTTCGATGAGGATGCGGGACAGATGCCGGGGCTGACCGTGTGGGAGATAGAGAACTTCCTGCCCAACCAGGTGGAGGAGGTGGCACACGGCAAGTTCTACGAGGGCGATTGTTACATCATCCTCAAGACCAGGCTCGATGAATCTAGCAACCTACAGTGGCAGATTTACTTCTGGATAGGCGACAAGGCTACGGTGAGGATGAAAATACCTTTCTGATAGTTAAAACTTTGGCTATCGATGTCCATACTGTTTGGGCACTATTTACTCAAAATTCAACTATTCATATCTATATAACTCCACTATTCCATATTTTTACAAAAACTTTAAATTCTGTGGCACAATAATATTAGATAATGTGGACTACCAAGAAAAATTATTATTCTTTATTGGTTAACCCTTTGTGTAATTACTGATTACGTGAAATTGCACAAGCGCTGGGACATAATGTGCCGGGATTGTGAAGTTCCGCTTTGTATGTCCGACTTTTCACATCTATCATGCCATCAAAGATTTCTGAGGAGACTTTTACTAACTTGTACCTTAGTATGTTAATGAGATAATGCTGAATATTTTATTTTATTCTCATATTTTGTAAGTGCCTATACTAACTTTTGTGCATAATTAGATCATTTTCTGTATAAATACAAAAAAAACTTATATAACATTGAATTGAGTGTTTTTATTAACACATCTACTGCAGTAACCCCAAATTACTTAAAAAAAAAACAAAATATCAAATTTTTTAAAAATTCACTTTTAGGGCACTCTTATTGAGAAAAACCCACCGATCAAAGGGTTAATATTGAATAATATGTGATATAAGAAATCATATTGAATAAAATATGATTCAATCTTTTGTTATAATATCAAACCAAATGACTTACAGAAATCCGAGCGTCTGCATTATGTGAACATGAGCGGTTCAGCAAAAATGTTAATATCATTTCATTATGGTACGTCAGTTGCCTAAACATGAAATCATAAACTGACCTAACAGATAAAAAAAATGTCACCAACAAAGATCCTCAAAGTGAACTCCTCATATTATTTAAACCTCAGAGACACCTGGACTACAAAATCAAGTGTAATATAGGTGAAGAGGTATTCTCATTGCCTCATCAGGTGCACAATTAAATGGAGTATAATGTTTAAGACACAGTCTTTAAGCACGGTGGATCAACCGGGTTTTCTACACATAAGCTCATAGTTTAGCTCTAGTTCACCTTCCTCTTAGTGCAGCGTCTGGAATCTGACGCTGTCACAGACTTTCGCTCCAGGAATCTGGAGAGATTCCAAATAAAGACCAAAAAATTTCTCTTTTTGGATCTCTTCAGAGGAACATGACTCAAGATTCCAGGAGTCGTCTGTGACAGCATCAGATTCTTGATATTGCACTGAGAGGAAGGTGAACTGGTGCTAATTTGTTATTTGAGAGAAAAAATCAATGTTAGGAAACGTACTTGTATCTCCAAGAAGTCCATCGGTAGTAAATTCAGGATCATTATCTGTGTCATCTTGGAATAAATCATTACTTTCATTGTCACTTGAAAATCTGAGTAACTTTTCTAGCACTTGATAGTCTTCAATACTGTCACGATTAATTGTATTTACTCATAAAACAATTGGTCTAAACTAAAGTAATAGCAATAGCAAGCAAAACAATAACAATGCTTACAACGAATTAGCTGAACGATAGGAGAACGACAGCAAACGGCCGACGCAACGGTGAGCTCGTAAACAAACCACTTTTTATCCAATATTCCAGATGACTGTCCACAACATTTCATAGTTCATAATCCATAGAGTAAGAAACAAAAACATGGAAATAGCGAATTACTATCAATGCCAAAGTCCAAACACATTTAAATGCATTTTTATTACTGTAAAAGTCGGTCCCGTCAAAAGACGTTGTTGGCAGTCTATAAAATTCCATGTGCGAAATCAAATGATGTGGTCGGCAGTGAAAGTGTTAATAGATGCCTCTGGTCAAAGGCTTGGCAAGTATGGAACAAGCTGTGAACAAATAGCCTTGCAGCGGTAGGGTTAAATTCTGAATAGACTATGAACTTTTATTGCAATATCTAGAAATTAACATACTTTAAATTGGAAAATAGCAAATCAGTGTTAGTAATTATAATTATTATACATTTTCTTAAAAATTCTTAAATCTTAACTTTTCTTAAGAATATGACAATAAATAATTTAACAAAACAAAAAATACCATTCTTCAGGGTTTTTAAAGTATGTATTTTTTCAAAATGCCACCATTTCGTTTCAGCAATTGCTAGAGAGCTGAAATTTTCACAGAATATTTTTAAAACCTTTTTAATGAATTGTGTAGAGTTTGAAAATGTTTGGTGCATAAATGGACAAATAATATAAAATCAAATGTCACCTCTTCGTGTGACACCCAGTACATATAAAAAACGTTATCTTGGGAAATTGTGTAAGTTAAAAGCAGAATTTTACTGTGCCTACAACTGTTATTAAAAGCAAGCTAACAACGCCTCATGGTTTGGCAGCTGGACAAGCGAGCTTGTTCTGCTATCCACGCAGTAAATTTGCGCAACTTCCTGGGAGCAGAGTGTCGGACAGCACGGGAGGAACAAGGAGATGAATCTGAGGAGTTCCTGGCATTGTTCCCGAACGACATTGTCTACATAGAGGGTGGCCGCACATCTAGCGGCTTCTACACAGTGGAGGATGTGGTAGGTAGAATTCCCCTCCCCCTCGCCCACCACTATTACTAAGAATATAGTCTAATAGTATTAAAAATGTATAGCAGACTTTCAGCGTACTGCGTTTGTAATCCAGTTTTATAACTGGTTGAGGATCAACTATAATATGAAGGCTGTCTAAAAAGTATCAGTCGTTTTGAAATAAAAAATTAACAAACTGAAAGAAAACACTTGTATTATACAGGGTGTAAATTAAGTCCTGATTCGCCTGAATATATTCCTAACGGTTTGAGATGTCAATGTACAATCTTCACCATGCCTATTAAAATACTTTTTTTAACTTTTTAGAGGGTAAAAAATTTTAACCCCCTTTTCAAAGAGGGGTATGGGGGATAACTTTTCAAATTGTAACCCCTATCTTGTGATAAGTCGTATTAAAGGTCTATTAAATAGAAACACAATGACACTAAGAAAACACCTCTACACCGTTTTTAGCAAAAGTTATGGGCAAATACCGTACAAAAAAATAATAATCAGTAGGGACCAATGCCAATTTCTCACACAATGCATGGGTGATATCATCTAGTAAGACTTTGAGGGGCCCATCTTATCCCTTTACGCAGCATCTAATGTATCTGGTGTGCATAGTTTTGGTTAATGACATTGCCTGCGCTGTACATGCTTGAGACGAGCATGTTCTGTCATTTCAGGTGTACGTTGGTGCAAGGTAGGGATGTCCATGGTTATAATACAAGAGCTGGAGAAAACTACAGAGTTGCTCAACACAGGCTACAGCTTCATGGCCATTTCCCATCTGAGATGGGTGTCAGATTTTACCAGAAAAAATCAAATCTATCACAAATCAATCAAAATTCAAAAGGCATTGAAAGAAACACGTTGTGGTTTAATAGAAAACACATTTTATTCCATGGGCGAGTTCCTGGAACACAGCAGCAACCAACGTTGTCAGAGCTGAAAGACGTGGGGAGTTGAAGGGTGTACGACTCAGTTGATGTGATTTTAAAATATGTGTATATGTATATGTGTGAAATTGATTGAATGCGTTTTTATTATTATTATTATTTGTTTGAAATGTTTTGTTTAATTTTAAAAATTGTATACATGACGAAGCTTATTGGGTGAAAAATAGGATTAGTGACGCATATCATACAATTTTGTATAACTGTTAAATAATGATAATAAAAAATAATTGTATTGTATGGTAAGAGTTGTCTTTTTCTAGGTGGCATTACAATGTAAGGGATTACTTGTCCATAACTTTTGCTAGGGTTGTCGTAGAGGGTTTTTTTCATATCATTGTGTTTCTTTTCACTACCTTTTAAATGACATGTCTAAAGATAGGGATTGCAATTTGAAAATTTAAAGTGACCTCCCTCAACCCACTTTCAAAAAGGGGGGTGAAATATTTTTACCATCCAAAAAACTATTTTAATAGGCATGGTGAAGATTGTACATCGATATCTCAATCCGTTTGGAATATATCCAGGTGTATCAGGACTTAATTTATACCCTGTATATTGTAGATTTAAAAGCTATATTCTTAGACTATTTTTCAGTGTAATCCTCATTTAGATTGAGCCACTCATTATAGCATGTCAAACTCTTTCGATTCCAATTTTGGAGAAATTCTCCATGTAAGATATTAAACGTTGGTTAATGCCAGTGTGAAGTTCTGCGTCACTATTGAAGCACTGAAATGCAAGTTAGGTCTTCATCACTGGAAAGAGAGTCACATGCTGCTCTATGGAGGATGGTCGGACATCTCCTATCCAAAATCATCCCAAAGCTATCAGGTATGATTGGCTGTGTGTCGACATGCATTGTTGTGAAAAAGAAAAATTTTAAGGTTATTTTCCCCTATGTTTATATTTCTTACCGAAGTTTCTGCAGTGTTTCACAGTATCATTCTGCATTGATTGCCGAGCCTCGTTCAAGGAAATCAACTAGAACCAATCCTTTATCATCCTAGGAAATATTTTGCTTGTTGATCTTTCTGCGTGATGGAATTTGGAGACATCGTCTTGGATTTTTGGGAGAATGCGGGGGTCCTCATTACAGAGACTGCCTCGTAATTAACATATTTTGCTCATATTTATCATATTCAAGGAAATTCAGCGATGAAGCAAGCCTTTTTTGAGTAACTTTCTGGATAAACCTTGTATTATACAAATATATTTATGAAGTAAAACAAACTCTAAGAAAAATCTTCCATAATAAAAAAATATTAATTTGTTTTCTTATTTTAGAAATTTGTTACTTCATTTAATTTAGGAGTTTTTTCCAAATATTTGAGTGAGTAAATGGAACATGTTTGGTATTGCAGGCGTACACTGTGCGTCTGTACCGAGTACACGGTGCCGGCAACTCCAGTATACACCTGGAGCCGGTGCCAGTCTCTGCGGAGTCTCTGGATCCTCGGTTCGTCTTCCTGCTGGACACTGGGCTCAAGATATTCATGTGGTACGGCAAGCGAGCTAAAAACACCTTCAAGTCCAAAGCAAGGTCGGTCTCTATCTACCACTACAACTACTATTACTATCTTTTTTACGTTACAAATTGGAATAGTCATAATTACTCGGAAAATATACAACTAATCCCAACTACTAGGTACATTTATTTATGTATTTATAAAACTTTCCAGACTGTTAGCGGAGAAGATCAACAAGAACGAACGCAAGAACAAGGCTGAGATAATTATGGAGACTCTCAACGATGAGAGCGCAGACTTCTGGAAGGCTTTGGGCGAAGAAGATGGAATGAGGCCTGAAGAACCGGTTATCGTAAGTGGTCATTGCATACACAATAATCCTCTAATTCTGTCTTTCATAGATCACAGTAGTACTGGCAGAGTTGTGTAGGCAGAAGGACTTGAAAAAATAAAGTGTTACTTTGACGGAATATTTTAAGTATTGTCAAACTTACAGTCTTTTTTTAGATAAATTGTTCCATCTTAATAATTTGTATTTTCATCAAATCGAATAAATTATACATGTTTTAGTTAACGATTATCTACAAACTTGGTTTTAAAATTAATTAAAAAATTATTAATATTATGTACAAAATTTATATAAATATATAAAACAGGACGAATTACAAATTATCTTAATTTTCTAGTTTTGTATGCTGATTATGAGTATTTTGAACTAGTATTTTCTTAAACAGCAAAATAATTGTAAGAGTAAATAATTAACCGTGTGCTATATGCATTTTGATGCATTAGAGTACTGCCAAAGTGATAAGTGAGTGAGTTCTGCTAAATTGTAAGTGCGCTATCTGCTGTGTGGTGTAAAGCGCTACTTGCGGACACAAGAGTAGCATCGTCAAGATGTTCATGCCATCCACCTTTGAGTGGTGAAGGATATAGTCGGACATAGACATAGACATTGAAGGACGAGTCTATAATCTATGAGCTAAAACCGGAATCTCTATCGCTAGTGATCAACGGATCTTGTACCTGGAAAGATCCATCGGATGTTAAATCACAATTTTTAACCAAGGTACACAATCGAATAGTATTCGATTACAGACCGGGTATTTACATATTGGAATACCTCAAAATGAATTCAAATACTTTTGAAATGAATACAATTTCTCTGGAAGAGTCGAATTCAAACCTACAGTATTCATTTGTTTGGACTAATAGTATTGAAATAGAGTATTCAAGAGTTGTATTCAATTTATATGAATATATGAATGTTTTATATATATATATATACAGGGTGAGTCAGAAATATGGTAAAATATTTTAAGACGTGATTGTAGAGCTAAAAATAAATTAAGTGATTCTGAAATGTTTTGTTCTTACTTTTTAACTCAAATAAGGTGGATTTATAAGGAAACTCACCTGAAAAATCAAATAAAACCACTTTAGAGGTTGTTGTGTGAACAGTTTTTGAGAAAAAGTATGAAATTTGCCAAAAATCTAATATCAAAAATACCGTCTTAAATGTTTGATATCCAATAACATTGTTAAATGACCAATAAACAAATTGTTTTTCCTAATACAGATTGTAGAGAATTTAATTCTGAAAACAACCATAATAAGCAAAGTTAAATAAATGTGTAAAAAAGTTATGAAATTGACTCCTCACGTCATTGGTGACAAAACCTGCAGCAGAAAGGAATGTTTCAAACAGGACTGAAGTAGTAAGTAAACAAATATATATTGTTTCCGCAGTTCATAAATCATGGGTATGACATGTTAGCAGGAGACACAAAAAGGCAAAGGATTTTCCCACCTTTTGGTAGGGAAAATCCAAATTCCCAAGAAACAATGGATTATGGGTAGGAAGTAATAATAAATATTCGAATACAAGGGTGCTTTTGAATACACTGTATTCGATTCTTTTAACCCATTGCGGATCACTGACGAGCCCGTGCTCGTTAGGCCCGGCTGCTGCGTGACGAGCTCAGGTCGAAAAAGCGGTCTGCTTTTAAATTTCCCTCCAAGTAGTTCTGTTAATGTCTGATAGATCGGGCGATCATCTTCACTTGTCTACTAAGAGTGTTTAACAACGGTTTACGTTTAGAGTTTTCAAAACTTTTATAAATACCCTACAGATTGCAGTTGTATGTCGAAGTTGAAAAATCATTCATATGAGTTTACTCTCTGCTTTTTAGTGCTTCTGATTGGGTGTTTTCCTCAGTTGTTATTATAATACTTTTGAGGTTAATGACACAACTAAACGACGCAGACGTGCATGTTGGTGGGTTTAGTCTAGATAATGGCCCGGATGTTGCAATCGATTCGCCCGAGCCGCTTTATTTAGACTATGATTCAGGCATCATCCCTGCCACGCCGTATGACCTTGCTCGTGTGTTATCGTTCCTACATCACGGATACCCCAGCAGGCCCATGTCCCATCTGAACGAATACCTTCGCAGCTGAATTTTCTAGTATACAATAGCGAGCGATACGATGTGGCGCACCATTGATGTTCGTGCGGCCGCTGACCATGAATTAATTCGTGCCCGCTGGTGCCCGCGCGCCAAAACAATACGATCCGCAATGGGTTAAGTATTAGATTCTCCCATCACTACTTCTCTGTTTCATCAGCTGTTATATTCCTGTGCAGGAACACGTGAGTGATGACTTTGCGATCATCCCACCTCGGCTGTACCAAGTGAAGCTGGGGATGGGATACCTGGAGTTGCCCCAGGTGGAGTTGACCCACAACAAGTTGGTGCACACCCTGCTGCAGAGTCGCAATGTCTACATACTGGATTGCTACATGGACTTGTTCGTATGGTATGTCCAGAATCAGTGACGTAATCATTAAAATCAATTTTTAAATACGAATTATAGTAAAAATATTGTTATGTTCATTAATTGTTTAAAGTTTTGTTGATATTCCACTTTATAATGTATTAACAATTCATTCTGAATAATATCTTAATATTTTACCCATTTTATTTTTAATTTACTGATAAGTTATTTATTTACACAATAGAACATACAGCTTTTCTGTGCACATCATCAAATGTTTATCCAGTAAAATCACATCAAAATATTTAAAATAATGTCAAAATTAATAGAAATATCAACAGCTAGTTTAAAATTTGTAAAATGACTAATTTTTGCACTACTAACCAAACCAATCTACTCAAATACCTCTTGCAGACTGTAAAAGGTCTTTCTGAACAAATATGATCTAACTTAGATTTTAAATTATCGGGAGTGTTAAGTTATTTATAAATATATTAGAAAAGAATAAAAAATCTTAGGTCCATAACAATTTATTAAAGTTTTGTATAAGAGACATTCTAAATCTACAAATCCATGTTTGTAATAAATCCGTGTTTTTACACAACTGACTATGGGACTTTTGTCCCGAAACATGTAGTGACAATTCAACAAAAGCAAATTTTGAAACTAGGTAAAGTGCCGTATATTAGTCTAAATCTATCTGAAATAATAGCATTCCTTTGCCTAGTATTACACGAGTGGTCTAATATAGAGAATAAATGACGATTTGTGAAAAAAAATTACAGTATGATAAATTAGTGGGTCTAAAAGTATGAGGATGCCACTTATTCGGAACAGCTGTCTCACTGCCCAATACCCCAAACTACCCTTAAAGTCCTCTTTTGGAGTTAAAAAATGCGTTGAAAATTATTGGAGGTGGTGAACCCCCAGGATATGATGTCATATCTCAACTTTGGTTCTACCAAGCCAAAGTAATCCAGCTTAGCGTGTCCCAGTTTGCAAATATCCATAGGCACCTTAGAGCGTATATCGTAGAATTAAATTGTTTGCTAAGTTTTGTGATTGTGTATCCCAATTTAATTTCTTGTCAAAGTGAACACCTAAAATCTTAGTAGATGAGACTCTATTCACTGCTAGGCCATTGATAGATAAATCTATGGGAAAAGTTTAATGAATTACCGTTTGAAATTTCATTACATGAGTTTCCGACAAGTTGAGTTAGAGTTTGTTGATGAAATCCAGGTTAAAAGTTTACTAGAGACACTGTGGAACATATCATTAAAATGGATGTATGGTTAATAATAAGATTGGTAGCAACCAAAAAAAGAGGATTTGCTAAGTGACTATTAATTTCAAGAGCTAAATTCAAACTTAGAGAATGAGATCAATAATTATGAAAAGTACTAATAAAGAAGAGCATAGCTTTGAGCCTTGAGGAACACCTGTTTTTTGATAGAGAGATCTGATTGATAACCATAACCATTCTGTTGTATTTTTAAATAGTGAATGCGATATTTCAAATAAGGTTTGAAATCATTTAAATGAGTGAAGAAATTCTTTACTTTACAAAAAATAGTGAATATAATATGAAGCAAACCGCAGTAATAATTGTTATGTTCGCCAGGTTTGGCAAGAAATCGACTCGACTAGTGCGAGCAGCTGCAGTGAAGCTGTCCCATGAGCTGTTCACGATGATGGAGCGTCCGTCCCATGCCCTGGTCACCCGAGTGCAGGAAGGTACGGAGTCCCAGATCTTCAAAATCAAGTTCTCTGGATGGGACGAGGTAAGGTTGTTCTGGTTGGGGACAAATGGTTGAATTTTGGAAGAGAAATATATTGTGAAGGAATCAGGATTTTTCCGGACATTTGCCATCGTTCAGTGAAACAAGAAAATGTCATGTGAAAAGTGTGTCACTTCTCACGTGACATTTTCTTGTTTCACTGAACAATGGAAAATGTCCGGAAAAATCCTGTTTCCTTCACAATCCTTTCATTGTCAAAAATAACCTTCAAACAAAGAATATATAGTGTTGAGAAAATAATAAGGTCAAAATGTGCTTTGCTTTGAATGTGAGAAATGTGGCTTTTGTTAAAAATACAGAACATTTATATACATATAATACTGATTATGAAGATTTCTTACTTTAGTTATTTTAGAAAATACAAGTTTTACAAACTGTGACTTCATAAACGTTTACTTTCCAATTAAGACATTACCCTATCACCTATCTCTGCTGCTACGGTATATTTATCTCTGCTCTTAGTTGTTTTAGTTTTATTGTTTTTATCATTGAACTCTAAATTACTCTAATTCAAGCGATTTTGGCTAAAGTTTTCATAATTATAATTGCATCAGTAAACCTGGTCCCTAATTTGATAAACATCAGTGAATAGGATTGATACAACAGGCTTTGATTATTTAGCTAACTACATATACAAATATTAATACTTTAGACTAAAATTTTGTTCCCACACAAATTTACAATATAATATAACTTTGCATCAGTTGTATTGACATTTGTAAAGTTGATTTTCACATTAGTACAAGTAATAAATTGTAAATATCTGAATATAACAGATATTGGAGATTTCAATAACACTAATTAGGCGTATCAGACATTGGGGCTAGAAGAATTAAGGAAGCTGTGCTATACAAAATATTAGTGCATAAAAGTCAGCTAGTACACTTGTACCTATCTTAAAAATTGGGTCTTGAGCAGATCACAAGTTTCAGAGATATGAGTTTTCAGTTGCAGTTTGGAAAAGCGCCAAAAACCTGTACCCTTTATTGTTGTTTTCACATAGAAACTAAAAGTTATTTGTCTGTAAATTATTTTCTGAATTTGTCTGAACACAGATATAAATAAGCTAAATTTCAATGTAACTCGTATTATTATAGCTAAAATTGGTTAGTTTATAGTTAATGTTCCAACTGGGATATCTATACTTTTTATCCAAAAATAGAAAACCTTCAAAATTGCAATAAAGATTTTTCTTCCAACTACATAACTTTTTGTCCATACACCTCAGAGAAGACTTACTCTTGAAAGAATGTTGGTCATTTCTGATAGCAAGCAAGACATCCCCTCCCCCGTATGCAATTGATATCGTACCAACCTTTGTAAGGCATGACTGGGTTGAAGAATGTTGAGGTGTAGTCATAAGACATCCATGTCTCAAATATAGCAGTGATGATTGAACTAGTACAGCTCAAGAAAGAAAAAGTGTGTTCCAAGAACCATGGACAATGTGGTCTTTAACAAACAAGTCCATCACATTGTACTAATATTTTAGACTTTTCCCACAGTTCCATGGGGTCTGGTTTATGGTTTTCGTGAACTAAGGGTTAATGCAAACACTGTTGTAGGTTATTGCTGTGGATTTCACTCGAACTGCAGAATCTGTGCAGAAGACAGGGGCAGATCTCAATAAGTGGGCTAGACAGCAGGAGACTAAGGTAATCTTGTACGGGTATTGTCGTAATGAAATATCTACTGTACTTTGTTATTATAACTTAATTCAAGTTTGAACTTATGGTTGTTTTATATATTACAAATTGTTTACACCATTTCATAGTCTTATTGGTTAAATGAGAACGACAGTTGAAATTTGGAAAACTATATTTGATCTTGAAATTACTAAAAAATCGAATTGTTAACATGTTCACGACGACTTGTACCCATCGGGCACACGCGATCTTTCACAACTGCCATTGTGTACCCGCTTTTGTAAAGTGCGGCGTACACCCGATGGGTTTACGCTATGTATTTCATTATTGTGTTTTTATTGTCTGCCCGTCTTGGTGGTTTGTTAAACTAGATCCTGCGCTTAAATAAATACCTCAGACTATCGTGTACACTGCTGGGTTCACGATTGCTTAATTTTTAAAGTTAATTAATTTTTTTAGGTACCCCTTGTGGCACACAGTGAAAACTTGAAAAAACATGATGAAATAATTGCTTTTGTGCAAAATTGTGAAGTCTATATACTTTTCTCTTTGTACTTAGATGTTTGACGTAAAAAACAGTTTTTTGTCATTATTACTGAAAAATTCTATAGCAAATAAAAAAGTCCGGAAAAACGCTGACGTTGTGAACTTGTTAAAGAAATTGGAAAGAGTTGACATTCAGAATTGGCTAAATAAACTTCCTCCGGACATTGTGTAACTACCCTTAGTTAAAGATTATGTCAACAAGGCAAACTTTACAAGCTGTTCTCACGCAGATTTGCTTATTAGATTCAGTTGCCTTTTGAGGTGTTCTTAGGTTCTTATAAAATAGGAAATCATTACTGGAAGAGATTCCATAAAAAAAACAAATGAAATAAAACTGTTGTACAAAACTACTGAAGTTATGAGATGTGCATAATATGGTAAGAATTTATTTATTTGATGAGTAATATTTACAAAGATTGTAGTTATGGGGCTCTTCTTGTGTGAGCAAAATATTTAAATTTCCTTAAATGACGAATAATTGTATGTTTTTAAACTCTCTATGGGGTAAGTCAATAAGATAATTTGCGAAAAAGGAAATTTAAATTTTAAAAATGTAAAAAAGAATCGTGAGTTCCATTTTTTTGGCATCAATTCCTTCAATTTTAAATAAAAACCATCATTGTAGAGGTAAAGAGTTTGTAGAAATAGATTTGAAATAGCTGCTTCAAGTCCACAGTTTTTTTTTTTTATCCTGAGAGAATAAGACGATTGTCCCCTCACTTAGTACTAAAAGGACCTTTGCGCTTCCCTTACTTATATTTGTGTCCTCAGAATCTGAGACTTTTACAGAAGCCAATCAGATTTGAGGGCTCCTGTTCTCTGATGTCCTTGGGGCTGAGGAGATATGCCCCTAGGAATCTTTTCTGAATTTTTGATATGGCAGGACAGTTTAGCCAAATATGCTCTGCTGGTTCCTCCAAGTCCACAGTTAATATAACTTTTGAGCCATTGTGGCTTATTATTGTGAATATTTAGGAACTCGCAACAACCACATCTTTACCTCTAATCTGCAAGAGAATCATTCAATTCAATTCGGTTTTTTGCGTAAAAAATATCAGTGTACTCAGTAACTGTCCTTGTGCAGGCTGATCTGGCTGCCCTGTTCACACCGAGACAGCCACCGATGACCGCCACGGAGGCCCAGCAGCTCATGGACGATTGGAACGATGATCTGGACGCCATGGAGGCCTTCGTGCTGGAAGGTACCATCAACAAGAAGTTCGTCAGACTGCCAGAGGAGGAAATAGGTATGTCTTTGTCATTATGTTCGTCAGGCAAGATAGGAGTACGCTATAACATGTATCACGTAACAGGCTTTACTCAAGTCTATAGCTCCTTTCATTATCAAGATGTCCTGTGGATTGACAGACAGAAGAGAAAATCTGCCAGCCTACTGAGTAATACACTTCGATGATGCTCTGTCAAATACCTTGAATAGACACCTTCATCAAGCTAACTCTTGTATGTGTAGAATGAAGCTTCATGCAAAATTTACAGCCTACAGATGAAATTGTTCTCAAGATATCTTTCGAATAGTGAGCCTTTGTAAGGGTTCAGCCACATGCCCTTCATCGAACACAACATTACCTATGTACGAACGATTTTACATGCAAAATTTAAAGTTCTGAGCTCAATTTGTTCTTGAGGTATGCAGCGGAAAACAGACATACAGAAGATGAATTTTGCCAAAATACTTAGTGATAACTAAGCAAAATACACAAGATTTCAAGTTTACAGCTTGATTCATTCTCGAGATATCATAATGTTAACGCTCAGCCAAATACCATTGAGTGACATGGACTATCATGAAACTCGAAGTTCCTTGAACAAAATAAAGCTTCATTTAATTGTTGAAGTCTACATATATGTCTGTTCACAAGATATTGTGGAGACAGAAAGAAATGAAATTTGTCTGCCTCTCAAGTGGTAGGCTGAGCTAACTCTTTTACTTTTCATGAGAGAAATTATTTAAAAGCACCATTGTTAAAATTAATTGATAATCATAAAAAAATATATGTCAGTCCTATGTGATCAGTGAATATTATCAAGTTTTAAAATTCTAAATTTCTAAGTGAAGAACTTGTCTTGTGTTGAACAATAGTATAGTTTATATAATAGTAGATTTATTCCATTATATTGGTTGAGTTTCATATGACTGATTTCACTCGCTGGGAAATTAAATCGTTTACTATGTGTTCAAATCAGCATTGAAATCATCAATTTGTTAAATTAAATTTACTACTTCCAATATCTTATGACATTTTCTATATACACTTAGTACGTGCACACTAAACTTAGATTCGGCAGTCTCACTCGAAATTAAATGAAAATGTTGCCATTAACTTGCTATTTCATCACACCAGACACATTCAATTATTATTATTATTCAAGATTTTATAAATTAAATTTAGATATCACATGTAGAGTAATTAATAGAAAGAATATTTACACGAGCTTTCATTACGGTCTCGGAATCAAGAAGAAGGAATGAGGCCGAGATCTTTCTTCCAACGTGGTCCACAAACTGGAAATGGAGCGAAACCGGCTCTTTAGCCTTCACCCCAAACCGATATGTTCAATTTGAATGACAAACATCCTTCTTGTATTTATTTTAAATTTCCGCTTGCCGTACTTGGCGCAAACCATTTGAATTTAAATTTAACCAACATTGATCTGTTAAAAATTCTCTGAGAACTGTTAAGTTTAGCAGCCATCTATTGAAAATAACGTCCTCATCTTGTACAAAGACTTGTATCGGTCTCCTTATCAGTGTCTGTGGGTGGTTACAGGACACTTCTACAGCAAGGACTGCTACGTGTTCCTGTGCCGCTACTGGGTGCCCGTGGAAGAAGGAGAAGATGAGGAGAGTCCACCGCCCGAGGAGGACCATCAATGTATCGTCTACTTCTGGCAGGGCCGAGACGCCTCCAACATGGGCTGGCTCACGTTCACGTTTACGTGAGTACAGCAGATATTTGTAACGTTGCGAGCACTGTGTGTATTATGCTTCTACGATGTCTGCAACTATCCTATTACTCTGAGAATGTGTTTTATTGATTTCAAAATTCTTCAGTGCCACAGTTGAGAGAGTACAAACAAATATCCCTCCACTTGAATGATGCAAACAGTTACCATATCCCTCATTACCATTGGTAACATTTGGAAATAAATTAACTACTGAAGTTACTTTTTTGTCCATTTGTTTTTCGAAATAGCAAAATAGTGTGTAGATTAGTAAATTAGAAATGAATGATCCAATACAAGTTACTGTAAAGTCTTTCAGTACATTAAGCCCATTCAGGTACATTGACCGTAGCACCTAGAGGTTTATGAGTATTCCGTAAGAAAAAGGGTCTGATCTCTGCACACAAAAGTTTTTATCTCTTTTAACTCTATTTTCAAGAGTAATCCGAATCTTGAAAAAATCCTAAGGAAAAGTAAAATAACTTAATTTTTTAAGAATTATTTCTTTGCGAATTAAAAGTGTTGATATATTTTGTAATAAATAATTCTAATTCTTAAACGAGTACATCAGTTCTATTGGGGTAGAGAATGCATTTGGTTTCATTTTGTATATATCAGACAGTAAGTTTTTTTTTGTGAATTTTACATGTGATTAACACTAATAAAATATACAAAGAGATGGAACATCTTTGAAAATTACTATCACAAGTATTAAAACTATTGGATTTATTTGTATTACATTGTTTTTCCAATTTTGTTCACTGCTACTTTGATTGTTGTCTTTTATGTGTATTTAGCTGGTCATAAACCTGTGACATTATCCCATGATGTCGACTGTGATGTAACCGTGGGTATTGTCCAGGTTACAAAAGAAATTTAAGGAGCTGTTCGGAGAGAACTTGGAAGTAGTGCGGACACATCAACAGCAGGAGAATTTCAAGTTCCTGGCGCACTTCAAGCGCAAGATGGTGATACACATGGGCAAGCGTAAGGAGCCACGGCCACGCAACCAGAGCGCACCAGTGGAGCTGTACCACCTGCGCGCCAACGGCAGCCCTCTGTGTACACGACTGGTGCAAATAAGGCCGGATGCAACCGCTCTCAACTCGGCATTCTGGTTAGTCGCGTTAATAAATGTTGTGGTTATGAAAATATTTACGGAATAATGTGAATGACTGACAGTTTTCTATGTTCAAAATGTATTATATTGCATTAGAGTGGCAAGAACTTGGTAATTTTCGGTTTCCTTAAGTATTTTCAATCTTGGAGATGGGTAGCACTATCGTCAGATTCGCCCATACGAGTACTGAATAATACATCCAGAGTGTAGAACATATTTTGTTATGTGTTTAAATGGAGATGTTGAACTATAACTTTTGTAAAATTTCTCTAGCAAGTGTTAAATAAAAATCACTTTTCCAAGAATTAATGTATTCTTACAATGCACTTGTGTGTTGTTTGTGTTTAGTTTTTTTTTAATTTTCAAAATTGTTTTTAGTATTGCTATTAAAAATGATTTAGTAATGTTGAAGTCTACCTTAATCTAACAAAGAAATCAATTTTTAAATAACTGTCATTTAGTTTCAACGAATTCAGTGCGGCAGGTAATGGAAAGCTCTAAGAAAAATTTTTATTGTAATTTAATAAAAAATGAATTCAATGAGTATAGAATTTTTAGGGAAGTAAATATACTTAAATTTTTAGCCAGAAAACTTAAGTTTTGTTGAAGTTGGAATGTAAATTTATACCAGAGTTGTTTGGAAAGTAAATTTCTTTGTATTCTTGGCAGTGCTTTGTAACTGTGGTTGTGTAACAGGTTTTGCAGTTCTGTGCACTCCTAAACAGAGTTCGAAATAAGTGCTGCAATCAACTCTTCCTCCAACTGTGGAGTCCATATTGCTATTCAATGTCTTTGTGAACTGAAATACAACCCAAAGAGGTTTTCCCGGAAAGTGAACTGGAAAAGTTAGATGATAATTATTTTTATCTGTAAAAGAAACTTACTCTCTGAATGACTCTTGAAAATACCTGTGGTGGATGCATTAAATTTAACTTGCATAGTAAATTGAATAAAATTTTGTGCTACATTTCAGTTTTTTCACTTAAAATTGGGAAAGTTATGTGATAATTATGAGATAATGCCTTGAGAGAGTGGTGCATCAACAAGTATGTTTCTTTCTCGAATCCAATAAACTTTTGTCCAACTTTCAATCAGGATTTCGTACTAATCACAGTACAACGAGTGCTCTTTTAAAAATCACTGAAGATATACGTTCGGCAATGGACAAAAGGCTTGTTACTATTTTAACGCTTTTTGATTTTTCTAAGGCTTTTGACTGCGTTTACCACCCATTGCTTCTTTTGAAATTGTCTAAAATCGGATTCTCTGATGGCTGTGTGGAGTGGTTTAGGTCGTATCTGTCAGGTCGTCAGCAGTGTGTTAGGTCTAACGACAAAGACTCCTACTGGAAACCTGTGAATCGAGGGGTGCCACAGGGCTCTGTCCTTGGCCCTCTTCTTTTTTTCAATTTACATCGACGATTTGACTGCTATGATCAAACACTCATTTTTTCACCTGTATGCCGACGATTTACAAATTTACAACCACTTTTCCATTTCGAACTATCTAAACATTGTTGCTGACATGAACACTGACATTGACGCTATTGCAACGTGGGCCTTCAAACACGGACTGAAACTTAACGAAAGCAAGACTCAAACTATTCTTATTGGAACTTCCAGACTTCTGAGCGGTATCGACTTGAACAACACTCCTACACTCATTTTGAACGGTCATCCTCTTTCATACAGTGACAAGGTCAAAAATCTTGGACTGACTATTACAAAAACTCTTAGTTGGGCCAATAATGTTACTGAGACTTGTGGCAGGGTGTTTGCTGGTATTCATAGTCTTAAGCAATTTGCTATTTATTTACCTTTGAATTTGAAAGTAATGCTAGTGAAGACCCTGATTTTCTGCCATTTCAATTACTGTAGCGAAGTTATAAATGACATGACGGTTGAGCTTTCGGACAGATTACAACGTGCTCAAAATTATTGTGTTCGCTTTATCTTCAACCTCAGACGATATGACCATATAACACCCTTCATCAATCAGTTACATCTGTTAAAGTTGAATCTACTCCGTCAGTTCCACATTCTCAGCATGTTACATTCTATTTTGTATAACGATCATTCCCCTTCCTATCTGTCTGAACGCTTTTCTTTCATTTCTGAAACAAGCAATTGGAATACTCGACGTGGAGCCTCTCTGTTATCTATTCCTGTTCATAGATCCTCTATTTACAGTAAATCATTCACAGTCTCTGCTTGTCGACTTTGGAATAATCTCCCGGATCATATTAGAGGTATTCGTAGTCGGGAACGGTTTCGGGGGGTGCTTAGGGACCATCTGTTTTGGGCCTCTTCGGGTTGACGATATCGTGGCATAGGGTATGGGACGATGGCTTTGTATGAATGGTGATGGATGAATGTCTGTTAAATTCCTTGTAAGTTTTATTCTATGTATTTATTTTTAGTTTCATAGAAAACCTTTGTTTCATTTTATTACTTTATATAAATAGATATTATAATTTTCGATTGTAAAATAGTAATGTAAACTGTATTGTGGCTCTTATTTTACAGTAATAGTAGAGTTTATTAATTTATGGTTAGGTGTAAGAGAGGACTTAATAGTCCTAACCTCGCCAATTGAATATGTTTTACGTTGTATTCAATAAAGTCATTTTTCATTTCATTTCATAATTTAAGTTCCCATGCATGATAATTATCATTTGAACAATCAGAAAAAAATTTGTCTTGTGTCTCACAGTTACATCTTGAAAGTGCCGTTTGAGAGTGAGGAGGAAACTGAGAGTGGGATCGTCTACTTGTGGCTTGGCTCCAAAGCCTCTCCAGAGGATGTGAAGCTTGCAGAGGAGATTGCTGATGAAATGTTTAACAGCGTAAGTAAACTCACTCGTTACGCTGTTGTACTATTTTGTCAGACATCTCTAATTTTCTCCCGTAAGCGTATCACCTATCTATAATAGAGTTAGTATGATGACATTTAGTTTGTAAAAAGAATTTATCAAACTACATTCCCTTTTTTTAAATAAAATAATTCAATATGTTTAAATAGAACGTACTCTCCCCCCCTATCTCTCTCTCTCCCTCCCTCTCTCTCTCCTCTCTCCTCCTCTCTCTCTCCTTCCTTCTCTCCCTCTCTCTCTGCTTCTGTCTCTACCCCTCCCTCTCTCCCTCACTCTCTCATGTTTGCTTGTGTCAGTCAATATTTGCACACATCTACAAATACAGTAGTATTAGTGTAGACAAATTTTAGTACTGGTCAAATGTGATGTCTGTAACAAGCTTAGATTTAGATAATTAATTGTTATTTATAATTGTTTGACAGTAACAGAGTTAACACAGGTATTCCGATTACTTACTTCAAGGTGAGTATTTTACTTTGTTAGCTTATAGGTGAGTTAGTATACTTTTAGCAGAGTTCTCTGGTTTGTTTGTTACTGCTTTCAATGGAAGTAAGAGGCTAAAAAATAGACTTAACAGATTATGTTGTTATTGATTACAATATTTATGTAAATTAAACTCTTTTCCAGCACCCAAAACCTGCTGATGGTGTAAGTTATGCATACAAATTCATGTTTTTTTACATGTTTTGTTACATAATACCATATGAAAGTGATTCACCCTTAAAGTGAACAACATTCATTACACACAATTTTCCATATTGTTGTTTGACAAAGTAATCCTTGTTTTCACCAGTCTGTGTGCAAATTAAATTTTTTGTTATATTGTCGAATTCAAAAAAGGAACTGAACAGATCCCAAATTCCAGTGGAGCGACCGAGTTTTCTACACATAAAGCAGCTTTGGTGGGAAGGGTTGATTCACTGTGAATGTTGAGTTTAGGTCCAGTTCACCGTCCTCTTATGTGCAGCATCTGAAATCTGATGCTGTCGTAGACTTGACTCCTGAAATCTGGAGACATGTTCGTCTAAAGAGAGCCAACAATAGTTGGTGACAAAGAAAGAATCTCAAACGAACTCTTTGCATCGTTTTGACATCAGAGACACGTAGACTACAGAATGTAGTGCAATCTAGGTGAGGAGGTATTCTCTTTGTCTCATCAGGTGCACTACGATGTTAACTGACATGATCTCAAATTCCGGTGGAGCGAGCGTATCTTCTACACATAACGTACACAACGGTGGGAAGGGTTGATTCAATGTGAATGTTGACTTCCACATAAGAAGAGCCAACAACTATGCTCTACCTGTCCACCGTCTGACCATGAATGAGAAGCAGCCATCGTATCGTACTTTGGCGCCAAATATCGGAATATACTTCCAGATGAAATCAAAGTCCACCACAACAAGCGTCTGAGGAGGATATCTACAAGTGACTGCTTTTTACAGTCTAGAAGAATTTAAGTTCGGCAACTACAAACCTTAACCAACTATCAAAATACTAAATTAACTTATTGTAAATGTTATGAAAAGACTAATGTTAATAAAGAATTATGACTATAGCTACAAATGAAGGATTGAGTGAGATCTCTACAATCTAAAATCTAATCTTCGTCAACATCAATCTCTGTTTCCTTTTCAATAAATTAAGATACACAAAAAGTATTTCACTTAATGAGTTAATTTATATAATGTTAATAATTATTATTGAATGAATATATTGAAAATAAGTAAAATTTTGTTAATTAAATACAATGTTTTAATTGATAAATAATATATATTAGTCAAAATACAAGGTAACACGGTTGACCTTGAATTACAGTACGTATGACTGATTGCTGCGCGCTCACAGCCCTCTATCTGAAAAACAATTGAGCGCATGAAAAAATGTTTCAATTTTTTCCCAAATTTTTTGGGCTAAATCTTTATAATAGGTGATAACATATTGGAGCAATAGGAATAAAAAAATCACGATAACTGTTTTTATTTACCTCTGTGACCTTGAATAATTAACAACGCAGACACAAGATTATATGAGACTTTTGAGATAACTTTTAGAACGCCAAAATGAAGGCATACATACAAATATTTACCTTCTTATCTCTTTTCCCGAGGTTGATCGTTACATTGATGACTAAATTGGATCTTGCCCATCTCTAGTTGTTACATTGTGTGGAGATTTAGATACATTGTGTACAATTTAAATTGCTTTAACAAATTGTAATGATCTGGACAGTTGTTACCAAAAGGCTGCAAATAACAAAATAGTGCACAAAGAGAAAGCAACATTTTCTTTGCTCAAAGTGTCAGGATATCTACTTCTTTACACGATTTGCAAATATGTACCCAATTTTTTCCCTTTCTTACACTTCTAACTTACTGGAAAAAGAGTTGTTACTTTTTTTAGTGTAAATAACACAGATAATGTGTCTTAACAATATAACACTAAAATATTGACAAAATTATCAAAATCAATTTTCCAATTACGCCAAATAATTTTTATTTTTAGATTGAACAAAACAGTAACACTGTTTTGAAGCAAAATAAATATTTATTATTTCATTAAAATCCAACAATCACAACTATATTATTGTTCTAATTTTATTTTATTTCTCCTCTGTCATTTAGATTGATCAAATATGTTATTTTATTGATTAGAGTTTATACAAAGTAAAAATATCAGAAGCAATCAAAAAATTTGTTTCAATGTAGTAAATATTGTTTTTTTTATATCCTTACTTTTATCTATGGGAAAAGTAAACCAAATTTCCTATTTAATAATGTTACCATAATTTTTCTTTTACGTGTCCGTTACATCTGTTCTGTTAGGTTCTATGTCATACCATTCCTATAACGCATTGCTATCATAACTAGCTTACTTGATCATTACATGTTGTTTTAAACCATTTTCTTGCATGAATGTATTTGGTTTTCATGGATTTAAATTGCATTTCGTTATTATTATTTTCATATAATAATTCATATAACATATTTTATAAATTAGACTTTTAAAATTTATTGTTATTATCATTCTCTATCTTTCAAAAATACCTATTTTTTCTCGTTTTAAATTATCAATTCAGGTATTTCAGACTATATATACCGATGTCATTATATTCCTAAACTTTTTAATATATTTCATTGAATACATTTTCATGTTTGTTTTTTGTTTTCATATCATGTGAAAATGTACATGACACAAACATACTTATTGACTGGTGTTTACTAAATATGAGAATAAATACAGGTTTCTTTAGAATAATTTTATTTGTATATGTGTATTGAAGTAGTCTAAATCTATACAGGGTGTTTTATTTATTTCTTCCAGTATCTTTATCCCTATCGACAGGAGTGCACTGTATGTTTTAATTGCCGGTCTCTTCTACTAAAGATCATACGCACCCTACCTTTGGCGCTCTTATTTAAATGACAGCTGTATTCTTCTCTCATTTAATATCTTTGTGAAGTATATGAAGTAAGCAAATATTTAAATTTTTTTGAAGTCTTTTGAAACATAAGAATTAGGCCACATTTTAAACCAATAATGGTCTGTAAATGGTAAAAATGTTTACAACCGTTTAAAACATAGTGGCATTATTTTTTAGCACTAATAATACATTTTTTAACTTAAATAATGTTGATAAGTAAACAAATGTTTAATGAAATTAAAAGATGATCTTTTGACATTTTAAATGAATCAACATGCTAAGAATCAACGGTCACCCTGTACATATATCTGTTAAATTTTCAATTAATTGCATTTACCCAATATTAAAACTCATTCTTTTTACAACTTTTTGAGTGAGAATTTTATGGTAAACGGTGTTTGTGCTATGTTTTAAATTATCTAATGAAAATTTAATCTTAAGAATGTAATCGAAATTGTTAGTGATCTTGTAACATTTTAGCTTGTTAACAAAACTTAAGTTTTTGAGTGAAATAAAGTTTAAAATCCAAATTCCAAAAATTTTAACGTAGTAAATATTTTTATGAGCATGCCAAATTTGGTAAAAATCTATCCATTCGATTTACTACGGCAGATGCATACAAACACGTATGATGGACATTTTCACAAAAATCACTTTTTGGATGTCGCAACACAAAATATTTTCACTAAAATAATTATCTTGTGTTTTGGTACCTTTATTATGTAGGGGAAAGTAAATCAGTTTCTATTTTTTTAACTGGAAGAATTTAATAAAACACTCTGTAAAAATGGGAAAAATATTTGGAATTTTCACGAAAACTCTTATCACTTTTCCCCTGTTTAGCCATGGATCACTCTGCAAGTACTAAACGAAGGAGAGGAACCTGACAACTTCTTCTGGGTGGGGTTGGGTGGACGCAAGCCCTATGAGAGAGACGCAGACTTCATGAATTACACAAGACTGTTCCGTTGCTCCAACGAGAAGGGTTACTTCACCGTCTCCGAGAAGTGTTCCGATTTTTGTCAGGTAGGCATAGGGAACTAAAACACTCCATTATTTTATTTTTAGTTTTTAAGCTTATTATTTTATTTTCGCTTACTGTACTCTATGATTTTATTTGAGATTTTAGAAGAATTCAGTAAATTTACAGCAAATATTTGAAGATTTATGTATTGTTTTAATGCTTCAAATTCAGCTTGTTGTATGTAAGGCCTAATTTTTCTCATGTGTTGCTTGCACTTAAATGGCTCATGACAACATGTACACCATAGGGTACACACGATCTTTCACGAATGCCTTCATGTATCTGAACGGATACACACGAGGCTTTCACAAAGCTCGTTGTTCGCCCAATGGGGGAAACATTGCTATGCATTTCCTAACTGTGTTTTTATTGTTTGCCTGTCTTGGGGATTTGTTAAATATTTTCCCACGTATTTGTTAAATAAATACCTCAGACTATCGTGTACTCCATTGTGCATATGTTTGCTTAATTTTTAAGGCAAATTAATTTTTTAGGTACCCCTTTGGAGATACATGAAACATTGAAAAAACATATTGAAGTCATTATTTTCTGTGAAATGGCAAAGCCTGCTTACTTTTCTAGTTAACACATTGGAGTCTGGCTCACTATTTGCTGTTTTTATAGCCTGGTCTGCATAAATTAATTGGTTTTCAGATTTTGTTTTTAGAAAACTGTTAAATATTATGTATATATTATTATATTTTCTTGAAAGTTCTATCTTTCCTCTTTAAATTGATATGTAAAACCGTATTCCTATAAAATCTAATAATTTAAAAAAAATTTCAAAACTTACCTTTTTTGAAGAAAAATAAAAACTCCTGCATGTCTTGTGTTACTTGAAAACTAACTTTTGAATAAATAAAACAAGTAATTTCAATTTTTTTAAAGGCATTTACTATATACATATTTACAAATAATTTTAATTGCCAAAAAAATTTCAAATGCTAAAAAAATTATTGTTGTCGTAGACAGACTGATGACGCGCCAATCGGTATGACGTAGTAGCGCCTAGCAGAATTTTTCTGAACTAACCATCAAAGCTGGCTTTCTAATGCAGCAGACGGCACTCGAATATCACTCGAGCAACTCCGTATATCAATCGGCAAAGCTGTGCTCTGCGCTGTAATAGACTGGGCGAAATTCATTCATATGGAACCCGCAATGTGACAGACTTCGTCTTACAACCTCATCGACTCACCATGACTACCAAGAAGCCATCTTATGCAGGTGCAAAATTTTACAATCTCCTACCAAGAAACCTCAAGAGTATAACAAGAGAGTCAGCGTTGAAGAGGAATCTCAGTGCATGGCTTGCTGACAGGACGTTTTACTCCATCGAGGAATTTTTAAACTGGACATGACATTTTTATCTTGATCTATGTTTTAAACTAGATAAAATTTTTACATACATATTGACACATATTCTGTACTCGATGTATATGAATAAAGTTCTCTTTGATTTGATTTGCTCGAGTCACACTCAAGCGCCGGCCGGGGTTTAAACAATGGCACTCGAGTCTGGCTCGAGCGTAGACTCGAATGTGTTAAACTTACATTTAACGTAAAAAAATAATTACTGTTTTTTTTACATTATTTGTTGCATTGGTATAGCTCTCAAAATTAACTTGAATATTACAAAAAAATTATGACAATATCTTTTATGCTATTCCTTACTCGTAGTATATTGTATTATGCAGGCAATGGTCAGTCTATATCACTCATACTCACCAAAAAGTTCTTAAAACATTCATACCTCTTACATCCATATTCAATCAATCATTCAGAGAAGGCATCTTCCCATCAGGTATGAAATTGTCCAAGGTTTATCCCAAATTCAAGAAAGGAGATAACACTACATTAGAGAATTATGGACCCATCTCGCTTATTTCAACCATATCAAAAGTGTGTGAAAGAATAGTCCTCAAAAGACTCCTCATTGTATTGAAAATAACCTACTGTCAGACAACCAGCATGGTTTCACAAAAGGCAAATCAACTTCTACAGCAATTATTACACTGGTTGAGTACATTATTGACAGCTTAGAAGAAGGCAGTCTGACAACAGCTATTCTGCTGGACTTAAGCAAGGCTTTTGATTGCCTCAGCCATGAACGAATAATTAAGAAGCTGGAACACTTGGGCGTGACCAACATAGCAAAAAAATGGTTCAAAAGCTATCTAGAGGACAGAAAACAATTGGTAAAACTCAAACACACAACCAAAGGAATCACAAGAGAAGTTAAGTCCTTTCCCCTACCAGTACAACGAGGTGTGCCGCAAGGGTCTGTGTTAGGACCAGCCTTATTTATTTTATTTATAAATGACATGCCTCAGCACCTAAGAGATCTTTGTACTCCTCTCATGTATGCGGACGATAGACAATAGACAATAGACAATAGATAGACAATAGACAATTTATTGGCCATTAATAATTTTCAATAAAATTACAATAGGCTTCGTCAAATATTAAGGCTTAAATTACTAGCCTAATCTAAAGTTAAAAATCCTTATGAACGATCTCACAGCTAAAATATTCATTAATATTATAGAAAGGTCTATTTTTTAGCCAAGAATACAATTTATTATTAAAAACTTGACATGGTAAAGTTTGAACAGCATAAGGTAACAAATTGAACATTTTAATGCCTAAGGTTGTATGGTAATTCATGGTTTTACCTAATCTAGCTCTATCTACATTTAACTTATCTTTATTTCTTGTATTATAGTGATGAACATCATTTCTTTTCAAAACCATGTGTGACTTTTTTTCTTACATCTACTAATACCTCATAAATATACAGATTTATAACAGTTAAAACACCAATATTTACAAACAAAGGTTTACAATGATCTAACACAGGTGCATCCACTAAAATTCTCACAGCCTTCTTTTGGATTACTAGCACCTGATCAATGCCTGTACCATTACCCCAAATACCATATACCCCAGATACCACCCTCCTGCTACGTGAGACAACAACGGATAGGCTTGCAGTGAGCTCCTATATCGCCCTCAACACAGCATATGAATATTGCTCTGGAAACGATCTTGTGATCAATCCTCAAAAACCAGCCAGTTGGCATTTGGGAAAAGGGCAGCTGATGTTCTAGTGATACCTGACATAGAAATGGAAACACAAGCCTCATTCTTAGGTATAATACTAGACGAAAAAATGACCTGGACCCCACAACTTGACCATTTTACCCACAAACTTAACACAAGCCTATATGTAATTAAGCAAATCAAATCTATCAGTGGCACAGAAACAGCAAAAATAGCATATTTCTCACTATTCGAAACTCACCTGAGGTATGGAATAGCTGTATGGGGGGGAGCATCAGCAACAAATCTGCAAAGAATACTTATCTTACAAAAGAAAGCCATAAGGGTTCTGGCTGGACTTGGAAGGATGGAAAGCTGTAGAGAAATGTTTAAGAACCTGGGCATTCTCACAGTTGTTGCAATCTACATCCACGAGCTAATACTGCATGCGGATGCAGCAGAACTACCCAGAAACAGAGATATACACCAACACCACACAAGGCAATCTGGTCTCTACAACCTTCCAAACCACCATCTTCAACTGTATGAAAGAGAGCCATCATACAATGGGAGGAAACTTTACCATCTACCACTAGAGCTGCAATTGAAGAAGGGGAAGCCTTTGAAATTGGCACTGCAGGAATGGCTAAGAACCCACCCATTCTACACACTAGAGGAATACATGCAGAGAACAATATAACCATTACCTTTCATATTTTCTTACTTTATTTGTCATTTCAAATAACAACAAATTGTATAATTGACTCCATTTGTAATCTCTAAGATTATAAATCAAGATTATTCTGATTCTGACATTCCACGCTTTTTTTTACCAAAGTTTAAAGCAATTTAATGCAAAAACTTTCAATTTATATTAAATATGTCAATATGAATGTGGACAATGGCAAGGAAGAGTTTGAGCGTTAATCCAATAACAGCACCTAAGCTGGTGGTGATCTTAAATTATACAGTCCTATAATCTTAAATTATACAGTCCTATAAACTCAATTATACAGGGAGTCCCGTAACTCTCTGGACAAAGGTATGCCACATTATTGCTCAGGTAAGACAGACATATTTCACCATATGAACATGGGTCTACGATGGTTAGTTTTCCATCCGTTTGTCTGTATGTGTTTTTTTTATAAAAACAGAAATATCTTAAAAACTAATTAATTAAATTATACCAAATTTTTATGATAACAAGGCCAGTTACCGAAAAATATATTATGCAATTATCATAAGTATTTTCAAAATGGCGGCCAATAAAACTTTTTAAACTTTAAATATTTTAAAAACCTGCAATTATTCTCAAGAATTACAAGAATAGTATTTTTGAGGATTTTATCACAAATCTAATGTCACCAAAAGTATTTTAATCGAATTATAAATAGCTGATTTAGAGCAGATTTACTGTGACAAGAGATGGCTCATATCGAGAGCTGCCGTATTCAGTGTTTGTATTGTTGGCTATTCACTGAGAATCTCAATGTGGGTCATGTCTTGTCAGTTTATTGTTTTAACACAATCACAATGATGGCCTATTTTCATATTTTTTTATTTGCTGTTGATTTTTTCAATAATGGCATAGACCATAATCGTTTGTTTACGTAAAACGTTTAAGTATAATACAAAAAGTATGTAGGCTTTGCAATTTTGCACAAACAAATTATTTTATTTTTTATGTTTCTTCATATACACCCAAGGAGTATCAAAAAATTTAATTTACCTTAAAAATTAAGCAATCTTGCATCTGATGGAGTACACGATAGTCTGAGAAGTGCGGATCAAGACATGCAAACAAGAAAAAACTCAATAAGGAATTGCATAGCAATGTGTACCCCATCGGGCACACAATGTGCTTTACGAAAGCCTTGTGTGTACCTGATTGGGTCAGTACGGCAGTCGTGAAAGATCACGTGTACCCAATGAGACACACGTCGTCGTGAATGTAAGTAGTTCTGCTTGATGGTTGCATTTAAAGATTTTTTTGACAATTATATTCAGGTTATTCATTCAAATAATTGTTTTAATGGTTGTTTGCAGTACTGAAATATGTAATGGCAACTAGCTTATACCTAATTAAATCTTTAATTGTCCCATCACGTCAGCAGCTGACTGACACCTCCAGATCATCAACCAACACAAAGTATTTACAGAAATAAACTTCGTTTATAACGGACAACTATTGTACTAGCACTTTTTCTTTAAATCATTTATTTCCTTCTGGTATTTATAAGTTTATTGGCAACCTTACATCACTATATAATATTACTTTGTAACTTTCGATAATAGTAATTCACAGTCACTTGACTCGAATTTGTTTATCTATTGAAGCAAATAATCATCGTTATTTTACCTATGTGATGATTGTGTTCACAGGATGATCTAGCAGACGACGACATCATGATCCTGGACAATGGAGAGCAGGTGTTCTTGTGGCTTGGCTCCAGGTGCAGTGAGGTGGAGGTGAAACTGGCGTACAAATCTGCACAGGTAGGTCTTAGTAAACATGGTAGCGACGAAAACTTCTTTTTGGTTTACAATTGGCATAACTGCTAAGGTGAAGAAGTACTTGGTGAAGTAACTATTCAGTTGTCATTGTGTGTGTGTGTGTGTGTGTGTGTGTGTGTGTGTGTGTGTGTGCGTGTGCGTGTGTGTGTATTTGGTCCAATTGGAAGTTCATTTAACCTTATCAGCAGCTAAGTTTTCAGTCTTCATTTTTCATGTGGTAAAATTGTGGTAACATTTTGTTTTACGTAACCTTCATATTTCATCGCTAATTATACTTTGTTCCAAGAAGTTTTAGCCTTCTATTTCAATCAATGTATTAATCACAATCAGCCAAGACTTTTTCAAAACATTTTCAAAATATTTTTCAGAAAATTTTGGTTTTTTTTTTGTAAAGTTGTGAACCTCATTAACAATCTGCTTAACCCTTCGCATGCCACTAATGAATTCCATAGCTTCCTTTAATGGCAAGACATCTATAAAATATGTTTTCCTTTAAGTTAAAAGCTAACTTTTATCAGTCTATACAAGGTGTAATAAAAAATACAGTGAACAATTGTTTATTTCAAAAAATAATAAACTTACATCGAATTCGATTTTAATCTCCTTCAAAGTACTGTAATGTCCTTAGCTAGCAATGCACTTATTCCAACGTTTAATCCATGACTGGAAACATTTCTGGAAAGGCTTTTAGCTGCTCAGTCGTGTCAGGAATGGTGTCAAAACCGTTTTCCTTTAAGCACAGTTCTAATTTTTGGGAAGAGCTAGAGGTCGCATGGTGCCAAGTCGGGTGAGTTTTGTGGATGTTTACAGACAAGAACACTTTTTTGGCCAAAAACTCACGAATGAGCAGCGAGATGTGACACAGCACATTGTCGTGATGAAGAAGATGTTAAGATCTTCCGAAAGCTCTTGAATAGTCATTTGCCTGTTTGAGCAAATCGTTGTTTCTACTTTTTGCACATTGTCATCTGTTTTTGAGGTTAATGGTCATCGCAAAAGCTGCTCATCTTCAACTGACTAATTTCCACTTTTAAATCGGTTGTGTTGTATTCATTATTCAGAGTTAACATATTATCGCCATACACAGATTTTAATATTTCGTAAGCTTCTTTGGCATTCTTTAGCAACTTAAAACAAAATGTAATGTTAATGCTTTGTTCAAAATTCATAATGCACAACAGACACGACCTAATTCTAGCGGTCCTGGCACTTGACTGACAAGCTCCAGCATGTTAAAACTTGTTGCTGCCTGTCTCAACAGATCACGCTACTAGGCAAATTACATCATATTGATGTAGCGTAAGCAATTGCAGTTATAAAAATCCATTCACCGTATTTTTTATTACACCATGTAAATATGCTATAAGAGGGAAACACAAACAAAAATAAATAAAATAGGGCATTTTAGTTCAAAGTAGCATTGATAAAAATCGGAAAATAACTATTTACCATAGTGTTAATTTGATCTAAATTCAAATTCGTGGTACAATTCAATAAAGCTTAAAAATTATATTAACTACTAATTATTGAAGCTTTTCCTATCTCAGATTTCTTAGATAAGATCTATGATCTTATCTTATCATCTGGGCACTGCAATCTTTTTCAACCTGTTGGGAGCAGCAGAGGATGCTCTTCTATAACTAGTAACAATGTAGTGAACAGTGTATTGTATAGATTTACTGTGGATAATGTATTCACTCATCTTGTTGCGGGAAGAATGAGCGTACTCCAGTATAAAAACTCTTTGTAACTAAACTACCAATTTTGTATTCTCATGTATAAATTTGTAACAGAGTAAAATAATAGTGATTCCGGTTACCAACAGAGTTAAATAATTTATTTACAGCCTATGTAGAAAATCATTAAATTTTGTTTAAATGCAATACACTTTACAGATTAAAACATATTTTGTGTGTAGGTCTACATACAACACATGAGGGCCAAACAGCCAGACAAGCTGCGTAAACTGTTCCTGACGCTGAAGAACAAGGAGTCCAGGCGTTTCACCAAGTGTTTCCACGGATGGAGTCAGCACAAGAGGCCCCCAGAGTAAATGTTCCTGCAGCCCAACCACGTTCAGTATTTTACTGTACAATAACGTTCATAATCACTAGGGATGGGGTTTGGATTTTTAAATTCAGGTCCGGTTAAATAAAATTACTTCCGGATCAAGATTTTTCAGGTTCATTTCAATGTTTTTTTTTTTTTTTTTTTTTTTTAAGTTAATTTGGCATTTAAGTAATTATAGCTATATGTACTTCGCTCAATTATGTAACATTACATTGTTTTTAACGTTGGTTCATGTTATGTAGTTTATAAAGCAAGATTTAAAAATGTTGGTCATATTTTATTTGGATTTTAATGTAATTTTTTTAATACAGTTAGAGAATTCTTTTCTTTTTTATTGTTTAGCAATCAATTCAAAATCACCTCTCTGTTTTAGGGTGACAGTGGTGCTAAAATCAGTGGGGAATTAATGTTTTCTATAGAAGAGTTTTATAACTTACCTCATGTATTTTAGATTACTTTTTTCCAGAAAGCTACCATAAGTGTAAATAATATACTATACCTTATTTATTATAATACATATTTTATCTGTTTGGAAATTTTATATTTATTTCTTCGTTGTATTATTCTTTTAATTATTTATCAATACTCTTATATTTAATTGAAATACACTCATGACACTAATTTTATAACATAGTCTAACTAAATTCTGTACCTTCTATAAACTACGTTGATCATAGTAATCTAGTATTGTACTAATTATTTATTTATTTAAGTCCGAAATATTGTATTTAACAAGGATAGTTAATCTGTTACTTAGGTTAAGAATTTTTCATTGTACTTTTCTAGTCCGTACTGATCATACGCTAAATAACAAAAAGAAATAAAATATTTTTACAAATCAAAATCAGTGTACATTTTATTTCAGAATAATAAGAATCCAGAAACTAAACAATGGGAAAAGATTTTAAACATTCAAGTGTGTTTATTGTTATTGTACTCACATGCCCTTTGACACGTTATTGTAAACTAAAGATAAAATAAAATATTTCTTTTGGCAAAGTCAACAGAACAATAGATGGACTCCATGTTTGGGTATACAAAATAATTTGTAAACATATCAAACTGAAATTGGATTAATAGATTATAAAGTTTAACCCTCTATTGGTAATTGGTAATTCTAATTTGTCAATCCAGTTATCAAGCTAGCCAAAGCTGTTTGATCCCTGGTATTTGAAATATAATTTTTCTGGTTGTGAACTTGCATTGTTGCACAATATTTTTGTTATAACGTTGTAACAATTGTGTTGTTACTAATCCATGTCTACTTTTAAACTGGTACAATAAGCTATGTTTGATGTATTTTTTACATAAAAATGTTATTAAATCCAGAGATAATATATAAATAAATATATATATATATATATATATATATATATATATACATTAAATTGTATAAATGGCAATAGCCTTATTTAATTTCAATAAACATTAAATCACAAAAAGTACTTTCTCCGCCGGGAGTCGAACTCGGATCTCTCACTTGCCGGGTGAATGTGCTACCATTACACCACAGAGCCCTCACTTTTTCCGATTCAATTATTTTGTATTTGGCCGTATCTGTCACATATGCGTTTAAATAAGCAAACTAACATATGATCAGAAGACCAAATACCTGTCAAACTATATATATATATATATATTATTCCTTTAAATTGATTTTTATGCCATTTTCTAAAATTCTTACAACCTTGAATAAGTTTATGGAATTCACGAAGTTTTAAAATAAATTAAGATTAATAAATCTGTGTAAATGACAAAAGTATGTACTTTAAATCTTTTTGTGTTACATAGCTACTAACTCCTCGACCATTAACATTGTCTGGTAGGTCATTCACATAAATGATAAAAAGAGTAGGACCCAAAATGGATCTCTGTGGCACACCTTAAAGTTTCAGAAAAACAGCTATTATAGTAAACTGACTGATAACATTCATTAAGGTAAGATATATAACTGTCAAAACCATAGTAGTAAAGCCCTTCGTCCAAGCCTCCCTAGAAGGTATCACAATCCTGAAGGGTTTGTTGTAAGAAAATCTTTGTGTTATCTAATTGGAGATCATATGCAGAGCATTCTCCTGAATCAGGATGCTAATTCTTTAGTGCCCTCTTTTGCAGCCCGAGACCGACCAAAGTCCTACCAACTGAAGATAATAGGCACTCTTGTCCATAGCCCAAATGACAATGGCAAAAAGTTTGATAGTGAAGTAAAGAAATATTTCACAAATAAAGCTCTATACTCAATTGGAGAATTATTATCAAAATTAGCAGAAAACTGCTTAAAAAATCATTGTGAATTAGTGTTACCTACTTTTAATATAAGTTTTAGTTTTAGATCTTTATAGATATAGATGCTATTCATGTACAGTTGATGTTTACATTTAATGTAGCTTAATGTATGTTTTGGAATAAAGAACATTCTCTCTCAATGTCCAGGGGGTGAGGTTGAGACAACAGTCTAGAGCTGCACCAGGCACACTTGGAAAAGCCCCAGTGTTAGCAAGGCAAGCCATCAATAAAATGCTAGCCAGACTAGCTACTGCCATCTTGGCCTCCATTTTTTGCCAATTATAGACAACAGTTTCAAACATTTTTTGTTGTTCTCTTAGGACAAGAAGCTTGTAAATCGCACTTAGTCCTGCAAGAACCTTATCACTGCTTCTGGAATGAAAGGATATTCAGGATGGGTAAGGTTAGGGAGTAGGGGCCTGCTCATATCGAGATCAATGAGGAAGAATTAGGGCACTAATCTCAAAGTCATGTCCCCACGGAAGAAGTGGAGACCAGCTTTGAATCAGTCTCTCCAGTCAAAGCAGGCAGGTGGTGGCACACTCTTATGTTGAGGCTAGCAAGAACCTCTGATAGTTAGGGAACGAACGCCACCAAACTCCAACAGTCATCTCCCACAGTAGACTAGACCTATCGAATTGTCCTTCCATCCCAGAATCTCGACATTTGCGGTTAGTGATGTGCCACTCCTGGACATCCGTAGGGTTACCCAGATTTAAGTGACACACGATTTTGCTGTGCCTAGTGGTAGGTTCAACTGGAAGGCATAAACCAGCCAGAAGTGATCCTTGCTGGGTATGTTTTAGCCTCAAACGTTAGTGAAGGTTTAACCACGGAGACATAAGCCAATTCAAAACGCTGTGGCTATATGAACGGCAACCGGTTGTCGATTAGACGGGCGATGAGTGGTGACGTCAACCGTGACGTAGCGAAAGGGCAGCTATAACTGTCACCTTCACACCACTGCCTTAGAAATATAAAAAAACACAATTTGTAGACTATTTTATTAACTGCATATTATGCATTGGTAATGTATTGAACGGTAATGTAATAAAAGTGTACGCCTGAATTAAAAGAAGAAATATACAACTAAAAATTAACCATGTACCAGAATCTACACTTCATAGTTTATTAAGATACAGTTTTGTTTCTAGCAATTTTACTGGAATTTTTCAATTTATTAATAGTCATTAAGAGAAATCATAATTAATTATAAATAATTTTTGTCATATTAAGTAATATATGTCATTCAATAGCATAAAACAACTGGAACATTTGTTTTATTTACAAATAACACTCAAATGGTTATAATTTCATTGTATATTGTATGTAAGTGGTAAGAGGGAAATTAATTCGTTTACTCATATATCTCACTCTCGACACGTCTTGAGATATTTTAAAATTAATTCTTCCATTTACCGATTAAAAATAGTTTTATTATTAATCACTTATGTATTATCGGACTTTAGCAGAACTGTAAATCCTTGTAGAAGGGATCATGGTACAGTTTAAAGTATATAGCATACAGTCTACATCACTACCTAACTTTTCTATTGTTTTCGGCAAAATACTGTCAGTTATACAAACTGACATACAAACTGGATGAGTCAGACAGATTATGTAAAGTAACACTTAAACTGGAACTTGAAATGTTATACATCAATGTATAATTCTCATTCATTGTTATAAAACACAGGGATGTGTCATTACGATAACAGATAGGATTATCTAGAAAAGTTGGCATCTTACACGAAAGAATTTTGAGCTGTTAACTTACCATAAAAAGAAGCCTGAATATATTCATCAAGACGTGACTGGCCAAAAACGGAAAATTGCGTTAGAGCATTAACAGTCTAGAGAAAGTTATAATTAGTTGTATACGACATCTCAACGAAACAACTGAGATGGCATCTCACACCCAGCACAACTGTTGTAGATCTAATACATTTAACGTGGATGATACAGACAGTTCTTATCATTACCACAATCCCTTCCGCTTTCCTATTAGAGCCCTTTTACGCATGCGTTTTTCGTACGGACGTTAAAAAAACGGACCGTAAATTTTGTAACGTGCGTTTCAGTTTTATATCGTGCGTCTTGAATTTTCTGTCGTGCGTATGCAAAAGATTGATGGTGGGGGGTAGCAGTGCTACCACAATAATATTATTATTTTATAGAGATTTAAGGTGGCAATAATTAATAAAATTACTATTTTTATTCTCTTATTTAATTCAATATTACTATTAAGTCAGTTACAGTTAAATTTCTTCCAAGTATTTTAATTAAAGTCATTTTCACTAAAATTGGAGTCTACAACTGACATATTAGAACAACTAACAGGACTTTCAATGTTCCGGGTGCAATTCTCCAGAACCTGTGCAATGGGTGCAGTCTGCGAAGACGACAACAGAGTAGACTGGGGTCCATTATTCATTTCACTGAAAGTATTTCCACTGTGGGAAGATTTTGAGTTGTGTGATGCTTGTGGAGCAACTTACATGTTGCAGCCTTTTCTTTAGGAGTCTGGTCTTCGAAATTAGAGCAGAAGAGCATAGTTGTGACCACTGGTTTTTCTTCAGTACTCGGTCCTTGTAAGTCTCAGAAGAAGAATTCCAAATCGCTTCTCTCTTCTTAACTTCATCCATTAATAACTCTGTATTAATTCCCTCCATTGTACACTAAACTACGCGCAACATAAGAAAACGTGGTCAGACAAGACAAAGTGACAGCCTGGCAGAACTACCACAGTGCAGACAACACGGTTGGCTGCACTGCGGCTTGGAGCGGGGAACGCGCGTTTGACGTGCGTCTGCATAAATGCGGCCATATACTACCGTGTACTTTGAGCAAACGTCCGTCCCTGCGTTTGACGTCCGTTTCTAAAACACTGCGACATGTTTTAGAAACGGACGTCGAACGCAAGAGCTGTAAAAACGGACGACAGTGCATAAAGTCGCTCATATGGTCCAATGTATTTAAAAACGTGCGTTTTTTTTATCGTCCGTACAAAAACGCATGCATAAAAGGGCTCTTACTGTACAATAAATCTCGGGGATTGACGTGCATGATGTTTCCTCAAGCTCAATATTCTTATTTAACAAAAAACGATCATGAAAATTCCTAAAACTGACTCTAAATATTGAACTTGAATTACCTATATTAGGAGAGGCAAACTAAAACAAAGCCGTAGAATGCATTGTAAGAAATTATTAAAATGGAATAAACTGAGAACTTACAATATTTATAAACTTTCAAAAAAATGAGTAAAAATAAGTAATTCACTTAATAGAGTTGTAAGAGGGATAATTACATTGGACATAAGTTACCAGTGCGGTATAATACTGTTGCTAAAATGTGACAAATAGCTCTTTGTTCATTAATAAATCTTATAATACCACGTTTACGAGCGCACACAATTGTTCTCGAATCACTTATTCTTAGTTGAATATGGTCCGTATTTTCTTTATTATTGATACAAGTTTTCAACTGGTCAAAAGAAGAAAACTTTCTGCAACCCGCCATTTTAATAACAATGCACAGTGCCGCTTGGCGCTTACTAGAGCTACTTGAAAACCAGTCTGTGACGTCATAGTCGTTCCCGTTTTTTGAAACCAAGTACGGTGACCGGGCACATAGCCACTCCGAATTCAAAAACCTTGGCTTAATTAATTAATAAGTCCTTCAAGACTTGCGGGTTGATGGCGGGTGATATAAGGAAAGTGTCTGTGCGGCTCTTGCAATAAAACGGTACAGGGCCGGCACCATGCCTTGTTATGTAAAGGAATGTGGGGAAAACGTTGGCATATTAACCATTTGGCTGCTAAGAATTTTTTTGACATGTTATCCCAAAAGTGCTCAGGTTTTTATCGGATCATATCCCAACAGTGCTAAGCCTAAAATGGTGAATTTGTAGAGTTTTACTAAAAAAATCATAAGTTCCTCAAATTTAAACCTATTTCATTGATTTATGTTTTGTTTTGTAGTATAATATATGTAAGAAAATAAAAAAATAATACATTTTGAAAAATACAAAACTATGTAAACAAATAAATAAATATTTTTTTTGTTTTTTTTTCAACTTCGACACAGAAAAACATAATTAAATTTAACTTTTATTTTTTTTAAATACATTTTTACCTAAAACCATATGTTGTTTTGAGTACATACTGAAATTTTCATGCAAAAATATAGATTTTTACTTATGTAATGAAAAAAAATTATGGTTGCCTGTAAAGTCGGTTTTACGGGCGAAGATTTTACGTGACAACGTCTTTTTCTCGGTAGAATATTTATTGATATGAATATTATTAAATTGCATAATAGGAACAAGGAATTGAATGAAAATAAGAATTGCACAAATTTTAACTATAGAAATATATTTTTTTTACTAAAACATTGTACATAATTTGAAATTAATTAAAATTTGTTATTGTAAATGGTAAAGTTGAATAAAACATTTACTAAAATTGGAATTTGAAATTCTTGCTAAACACAGTTAAATTCTAACTCCGCGCGTGGTGATTGGTCGGTTTAGTTCGTTTGTTTGGTCGCACTGTTATGACAGGTTAGAGGTTATAATTTGTTATTTTAAATGTTTGACTAGCAATACGCGCTGTTTCTTCTCAATCGACTGAATTACGATTGATTGCAGAGTGATTTAAACTAATAATTTACTTAACACTATCAACATTTGTCAATAGTATGACATAACCTATAAACTCAGTTTCTCAACTTTTGTGTCAATCTAACAATTAATCAATCAATCATAGTTTACGATAATGAAATATCAGTGTACAATTATTTACCTTTATTGTTGTAGTTGTTGTAAATGACGAATCTAAGCACTCCACATTTTCACGAATAAACATAGTTATCTGCTTTATCCCGTGCGGCGGACCCACAGTTATCTGCTTTATCCCGTGCGGATCCCGTGCGGCGGACCCACTGGACGGGCATCGTAACGTTACCGGGCGTTACACTTTTTCATGAGTGACTCCGAGCCGCAACATAATTTAAGACGTTGTCACGTCAAAAACACAAAAAACTTACCCTGTGCAATCTAGATCACAGCTGTTTTGGCGTTAGTGTACTTAAAAAAAACCAGCAAATACAAGTGGTGTTATTATTTTTAAGGAAAAGTAAACTTATTCAACTGTCATTTACAGCAATCCGCGTGTAAATAACGTAATATTTAGCGCTGGAAAAAAAATTCGCAACAACGAAATATCGTTCCATAGCATTTTTCGGCACGATTACCGAAAACGATATATCGTTGCATAGCAGCCAAAGGGTTAATTGTGCTAACATTAATAAAAAGCAATTCGAAGTTTATAGACAGCCGCTTGGTGAATGGCGTGCGGCTGACGCATGCGCAAAGAAGCCTATCCCCCTCTTCGCCCGGCCACGTGGTGCAGTACAGTCACAGGTCGCATTCGTTTCGTTCAGTCTGTCTTCTGCTGCTCGTTCTGTTTAGTAGTGTCTGACAATTGTGATTGTTTTGTTTATGTGCGACAGTACGTTGTATTATTTTACCAATTAGTGATGGCTGATCAAGGCAACGAACTATTTAGTTCAAAATTAGTGAATAAGGTTAAAAAGAGCCAAACTCGAGAAATAGTACCGGTATCTAATGTAGCAAAATTTATGAAAGCCGAAGCCGATGCTGACCGGTTTTTGATTGACGTTAAGAAAGTTAATGCGAGAGTAAGTGCTGCCACTGGAGTTTCAGAAAGGACAGTGACAAGGATTAAAAGCGAGAGGAAAAAAGTAGAAGAATCTGGCACATCTTTCAAAACGCCAAATAAAAATAGAATCTTACCTAAAAGAGTGACGGGGTTAGACGACTTTAATTTGGGTGTTGTCAGGCGTATTGTGGATAATTTTTACCTCATTGAAAAACAACTTCCTACTTTAAAAGGTATACAAGAAAAAATGCGATCAGACATTAATTTTACAGGCTCTAAAAGCAGTGTAAGCCGCATCTTGCGACGAATGGGCTACAAGTGGAGGAAAACCAAAACAAACAAAAAGATATTAATGGAGACTCAAGATATTTCTTACAAAAGATTTGTGTTTTTGAAAAAGATTTCTCAATACAGAGCTGAGCAACGTGCAATTATTTATACAGATGAATCATATATTGATTCAACACACGTCTCCAAAAAAGGCTGGTCGGATGATTCCACAGCGGGTTTAGCTGTCCCGTTAAGCAAAGGAAACCGCCTGATATTTTTACATGCCGGGGGTGAGATGGGTTTTATAAAAGACTGCTTAGTTATGTGGCAGGCAAATCACAGAAAAGGAGACTACCATGATAATATGAATCATGAAAATTATAAAAAATGGTTGACAGAAAAATTGATTCCAAACTTACCGCCTAGGAGCGTTCTAGTTATTGACAACGCTTCCTATCACAACGTGGAAATTGACAAAAGTCCTACTTCAAATTCAAGGAAATGTGACATGCAAGCATGGTTACTTGAAAAAAATATTCCATATTCACACACTATGTTAAAGGTAGAACTTTATGAGATTATAAAAGCTAACAAACCAGCCTACAAAAGATATGTTATTGATGAGCTTTTAGGTGAAGAAGTACATGTAGTCCTTAGACTACCTCCTTATCATCCAGAACTAAATGCCATCGAATTTATCTGGGCTGAAGTAAAAAATTGGGTTGGTGCTCACAATGTACGTTTTAAAATGGATGAAGTAAACAAATTGGTAAATGATAAATTTGAGTCTATAACGGTTGATACATGGAAAAAAAAATATGTGAACATGTAAGGCAAAAGGAATTAGAATTTATAGGGAATCAAGAACCGATTGAAAATGTTATCGAATCTTTCGTTATAAATCTTGGTGAGGATTCAAGTGAAGAAGACGACTTCCTGGAATCTGAGGACAGCAATGCCGCAGATGGAAATATGTCCGGAATCGAAGAGCTGGGCGATTAAATTACATGGTATGATTTTATTATTGTATCACATAAATAACTGTAAATGTAAGCGATTAAGTAAAACGCCTAATTTACACTTTTATAAGTTTTTGTTTGATGTTTTATTGTTTTTAAATATCACATTTAATTAGTAAGAATGTGCTGTAAAATACATGGTTAAAACTTTAAATCATTACAAGGGTTTGCTAATGAAAACCGGTAGGCTAAAAAACCCTTTTATGTAATTGAAACTATTTCTAGAATTATGGCTGTAAAACCCCGTATCTAATAGTATGTGGAGTAAATAACAGTATACGTCAAATTATATTAAATTATCGCAGTTGTCAGAATTCATGCGTAAGCTTGACTATAAGGAGTTTGGAACCGGCAAAGAACAGAGTGGACTGTACATACGTCTTACCGAGACGGCACGGGAGGGGAAATGTAAGAAGTCTGAGTCTCTCGCTCGCTTCCCTCCACGAGCTCCTCACGCCTGAGATTTAATGGGGTGATCAACCGAGGCGGAGAGAAAGAGTGGGGATGGAGGGGCCCCTCCTGCCAACTACAGAATGATAGCCCGTGTATTAAGCCGTGTCCACACTATGCCGCGGCTGGCTTTTGGCAATGCCGCGTTGGCAAAGCCAACGCGGCAAACCTAGATTTTGGCTTGTCGTCTACACGTGAGTTGGCATTCAGTCGCAAAATGTCTGACGAGGAGGATGTACTAGTTGCTTTAGGCGCGTTTGTAATTATCAATCACGAAAAATTGCGTAAACGACGGTTTTGGGTGCGTCCAAGCCTTCAAAGTAGAAGAAAATACGGAACTAGTGAGTTGATGAAGGATTTGGTATTGGATGATGAAGACGAATTAAATCTCGAGTACAGATATGGATGTGGTTTCAAAAACTTTTTTCGAATGAAAAGTAGTGACTTTGAAGATCTTCTAAATAAGATAGCTCGTATCATCCAGAAACGAGACACGTCCTTCAGAAGTGCTATTCCTCCACATGAACGCCTTGCAGTTACTCTGCGGTTTTTGGCAACGGGAGACTCTTACCACTCGTTAAGTTACACATTCAAGATTTCAAAGCAAATAATATCAACCATCATCCCGACTGTTTGTGAAGCAATTGTCAGTGTATTACAGGATTACATCAAGGTAAGAAAAAATTGTATATTAGAAAAAACCTTTATTTGGTAGACATGCGTCTCAAGTTCCGAACAAAACACTCTCCATTACAAATGAAACCCTTATTTACTTAGTTAAAATGAGTATTAAGTTAATTACAATAACAAAAATGAACAAAAGTCTTAACTCAAATTTGAATTTTGAAGAGATGAGGTGTAAAATTCTCTTTTATTTAAATTTGTAAAATTATTATTACAGGTGCATCAATATATTGTCGATAGAGTCATTGTCCGTATGGGTTGATAGCGAGGAGCTTATGACTGAATCTGGAGAGTTTGCCTGTGTGATTCCGTGAAAAGACAGCTGCTCACTACATGGGTTTGGATTGGGACAAGCTGGTGGCATCGGGACAGAAATCGGTTGTTGTACGTAGTTCGGTGTTGGGTAGAATGGCTGTGAGTAACTTCCGCCGATTGGGTTGCCATAGTCGTACTTGCCCATTTCTGCTTCAAACAGAATATTACTAATAAGGTGTTTTGCAATTTTCTGAGCATTTGATGATGGGAGGTCTTTAATACGCAGTCCTACTTGCTCTCCAAAAGATTTGAACTGATCCATACCTTTATGCCGACCTTGGGTACTTCTCATAATTGACAGAGCTTCTTCTGTAGCTGTAGTCTTTTTTTTCTTTTGTGGGCCTCCGCCTGGCCGATCAGACTGTTCCTTTGGCAAACTTACACGTTTTCGAGGCGTTTCTCCACTTGGTCCAGCAACTTGGTCCTGGTTGACAGTTTGCGATTGGTTTGCAGTATCTCCATCTTTATTTGTATGCTCGTCCTAAAAAAAAGGAAAAGATTAATGATTGGATAATGAATATTGCTATATTGTTGTCATTTTGTTTCAGATGCCAAAAACAGAAGCAGAGTGGAAAGTTATTTCAAAAGAGTTCAATGATAAGTGGAATTTCCCAAACTGTGTGGGGGCCTTTGATGGGAAGCATATTGAGTTGCAAGCACCTATCCATAGTGGCACAGAATATTTCAACTACAAGGGGTTTTTCAGTATAGTTCTATTTGCGGTGGTAGATGCGCACTACAACTTTATCTACGCAAGTGTTGGTTGTCAAGGAAGAATATCAGACGGAGGTGTGTTTAGTCACACAACATTCAGAGATTGTCTGAGGAACAACACAATGCATCTTCCTCCTCCTACTCCTCTTCCTGGAAGAACAGATAAAACACCGTATGTTTTTGTGGCCGATGATGCTTTTCCTTTATCGAAGCACATCATGAAACCATATCCAGGTATTCAAAAAAAGGACTCTAAAGAAAGAGTGTTCAACTATCGGTTAAGTAGAGCACGTAGAGTTTCTGAGAATGCATTCGGCATAATATCCTCTGTGTACCGCATACTACAAAGACCTATGCTATTAAAACCAGAATGGGCTACGCTGGTGGTGTTGGCAGTACTTTATCTGCACAACTACTTGAGGAAAAGTAATTCCAAATCAGTGTACAACCCCGTGGGAACATTCGACTCTCAACTACAGGTGAGATCAATCCAGGACATTGGAGACAATCCCCTTCAAATCAAGCTTTGGTCAACATTCCTCGAACTTCAAGAAGAAGCACTGATGAGGCACAAGCCACTAGAAAAGAATTTGCAGACTTCTTCGCTTCCCCGGCTGGAAAATTATCCTTTCAACAAGACAAATAATTAGCCCTAACTATGTAATATGTGTTTGATATGAACGTAAAATATAATTACTAATACTTACTGTGTCAATATATATTTACCTGCGTGATTGTGTCCGTCGTTTCGTTAGGTGTATTTCGATCCTGGAGAAATAGCATGTTGTTATAGCAAAACCATTTACTCTTGTACACATCAGAATTTCCCGCACCAGACTTACTTGAGTCTCTCTCCTTTTTTATTTCACGTAAAAAATGGCACACTAGGTTTTTAATTTTCTTTTCCACTACTGCTTTGTCAACACCAAAAAACATCTGCTATTTCTTGAAGAGCATCTTGTTTCTTGTTTCTGTCTTTGTACCCTTTCAAGCGACAGTCCCACAGAACAGGTTTATCACGGTAGAGCTCAATAAGTTGACACACTTTATCGTTCGTCCACTCCATGACTGTACTCGGCACTGTCTCAGCCACAACTGAACCACGTGCATGCCGCGTGAAGCCAACGGTTGGCTCGTCCCCACTACCGGCTCTCACCGGCTTCCTTTGATGGAGACCGACACTAGAGCGATTTTCGTTGGCAAACCATTGGCTCAGCGGCATATGCCAACGGCCACGTCTACATTGCATTGGCTTTGCCAACGCGGCATTGCCAAAAGCCAACCGCGGCATAGTGTGGACACGGCTTTAGAATAGTGGAATGGGCAGTCCGCGCGTTCTCGCTCTGTACTCATCTGAATTTAATTGTTTAGTAGTAAAATTTAAATTGAATTAAATTTAAAACAAGTAATAGTATCTCAAAACTATGCCACGGAAAATTCTGTCAAATTTATCGAATTTATGTTTTAGGAAGAAGAGTGTAACAGAAGGCAACCAGGCAATACCAATATTACCAAACAGAGGAGTTATTTTTCCACGAAAAAGAACAAAAAATCCTCGCAGAGAGGCCTTGTTATATATGTTATCCAAATCAGGGCTAAATCAAATTTACACTTTCAATAAATAGAGTTCAATATATCTCCTTAAGTAGTAAGTATTCTTGCCTTTTACATGTAAATTGTGGAGTGCCCCCAGGGGTCTGTCCTTGGGCCTTTACTCTTTTTAGTAATGATAAATGACCTTAGCGCATGTGTTCCAACGGAGGTCATCCTGTATGCTGATGATACCACCATCATCAACACACAGAAGATTGGCAGTCGAGCATTGGCATTAGCAATATTCAATCAAAATTTTGTTCAAAATTAGTTGACTGCTAATGAATTGGTTTTAAATGAAGAAAAGACGTCCACAGTTCTTTTTGGAATTAAAGAAAAATCTGGCCCGGCTGATAGTCTTCCAAAATTTCTGGGATTCACTTTGGATCCCACACTTAACTGGTCACCGCATATAATTGGCCTCAAAAAGAAACTGAGCAGCAGTATTTATGCTCTGAAGCGTCTGTGTGGTGAGTTGGATCAGGATGGCCTCCGCCAAGCTTACTGTGGCCTGTTCCAGTGTCATTGATGTATGGGTTGATAGCATGGGGTAGCTCTGTCCATGCACATGATGCATTTCTTGTTCAAAAAAAGCAATTCGTACTATAGCTGGAGTTGGTAGGTTTGAACACTGTAGAAATTTATTTAAAGATCTTGGATTACTAACCTAGTTCTCATTGTATATTCTCCAATGTCTGATTTATGTACGGAAAAATGGAGACAGGGTACAACAAAGAGGTGAGATCCATGCATATGAGACTAGATTTAAGCATTATGTCGACAAGCCTCAAACTAGGCTCCATAAGAGTGATAAGAGCCCATTGATTATGTCTAGTAAATGCCTTAATAAAATTCCTCTAGAGATAAGACTGCTTAACAATGCTAGTTTTAAGATAAGAGTTGAGGAATTTTTGTTAAAAAATGCTTTTTACTCATCCAGGAGTTCATGAATGGACAGTGGATAATCTTAGACTTTTAAGATATAACTGTGAATTTAAGGTATGATAAAATTTGTGACTTGCCTATGTATTTTTGTATGAAATATTTATGTGGCCAATAAATGATTCTGATTCTGACTCACCTCCCTGGTGTTCCAGAGAGCCCTGAGAGAGATCGACGATCCCGGAACTGTAGTGGTGTCGCAAAACCTGGTCTACATCAGCTGTGATATCTGGAGCTGAGACTTAGACAGAAGTTGGGGGAGTTGTGCAGGATCCAGTGCACCAGTCTGGACCTGAGCAAGTATCTGACACTCTCGTCCGCAGACACCAGGTCTCCTCTGTAGGAGTTCATTGACAGGAGTTGTTGCGAGTAGTATGGCGGAAATCACTGTTCAACTGACCATCCAGAACAGACAGGCCACCATCTCTGTCGCCCCTTCTGCCGCCTCTCCTGTCATGATGCACAGCACTTAATCAGAAAAACCGTTTGTCTGTTGGAACTATCCTCTAGTGAAGATGATTGAAGATGCTGCTGTCCAACAACGTTTAATCACCTCCACCATTCATCTTCGACAAGAAGTTTTTGAAATTTTTGGTGGTAGAGTTCATCCCGAAGAATAGAATTTGAGGAGAACCCATTCATATGTTACCTCCCCAAAACGATTCGCTCACAGACAACCAAAATTGTTATGTACGATAATAAATTTTCTTGTGTACAAATACTACTTTATATTGACCTGTGTGCTATAACTCTTTAGAATTCACTGCTTTGTGCATGGTTTGTCTGATCATGATATACAGTTGCTGGAAATTTTCGGAATAACAAATCTAAAGAATCTTGTTTTAAGAAATTTAACTACAAAATTCACAGCTTATTTTTTTTATTTTAAGACAATTGTCTTAGTTAAACTGGTGTGAAGTTTTCCAGTTTTAAAGGGCCTAAGAAAGTTAAACCACTGGAATTTAATTAATTATGAAGTCGATAAACAGAAGCTTTCAATATCAAATGTGTCACTTGCACTAGATGGCAAAGCATTGGCAGACCCAACCTTGGTTGCTAATGTTTTTAATAATTTTGAAGCAGTTGATAGCTTAATACTTCCTAGCATTTCTTCAACCAACCACGTAAACAATATTGAATGTAAGCACTCAAACCAAATGTCAACTACTTTAAAATTTAAACCAGTAAATGAGGTTGACCTAAAAGGAATAATTTCATCATTTAAAAACAAATACTCATCAGGATTTGATGAAATTTCAATTATTGTTCTAAAGCAGTCTTGCTCACTAATAGTGAAACCCTTAACGCATTTGATTAATTTTTCTCTGATATCAGCAATTTCCACAGTTAAGTTCAAAGTAGCTAAAGTAATTCTTATTTTTTTAAAGGAGATCCAAATGATCCTGCATGTTTTAGGCCAGTGTCTCTCCTGCCAGTATTACCAAAAATGTATGAAAAAGTTTTTTTTTAACCAATTATTATCTAGAATCCAATAATTTCTTTAACAGCACGGTTTCCGATCTGGACAACTTTTACGATTACCGCAGGTATTGAGTTATTGATTAAATAATCAAGTCAGTGGTTAAGGGAGAACATGTGATTTGGGGTATTTTTGGACTTTACCCGAGCATTTGACAGTCACATTGTAAATAATCTTAAAATTAAAGGAAAGGAACTTCCATTGTTTAGTTCTTACCTTCAAAATAGGATCCAATACGTTGAAATAAAGCTAATAAATGTTTCAAAGAGTGCTTATATTGGTGCTGAGTTCCTCCTCTACCCAACTTACCACTACCAATGAATACACAGAATTCATTGCCATTACGAACATTACCGATAAAGTTATCAACTCATTCATTACTATCATCCATGCGGCATTGTCTCTGTGATCATTTATGTTTGGTTGGCCATTTTCATCATTTATTTTTTTACGCTGTTTTATTAAAATGTATGGTAATACTAATACATATTCTTTAAAAAATAGAAATAAAATTCAATCTTTTATTTTAAATTCAATTTATGTATTTTTTAAATTTTTTATGCATACGCGGGATTTATTATTTTACTATTATTGTGATTATTACTAGTTTGTACTTATCTAGATTGGATCTGGAAAGCACGCTCAGATATTGCTCTATGCACTGTCAATTTTCATACATTTTGCATGTACAACTTTTGGAAATGTCTTAAAAATAAATTTATTTGAGTTCGAGTACTTTTCTGAAGAAAAGGTCTTTACAGTTGTTTTAAAATTTGTTATAAGAATTAAAGTCATGAGATTATCTTGGATGGATTTAAAATCTCCCTATTGGAATGTATTTGAGTAAAAATTTTTTTAGTTACATATGGCCATGATTGTAAACGCAATTCTTATCTTATGTGTAGAAAAATGAATGCATGAACATTTTTCAAATAAATAGCAAGTTCATTGTTGGATGGATGTTAGTTCAAACCGGTAGGAATATTCATAGTCAAAGACAAGATTATCTCTTCACAGCAATCCTGGACATTCTGGCTGACAATAAAATTTAACCAAAATTGGTATGGACTTCTTTCTATTAAATAAGTAGTAACAGAATGATTTATTCATTTATTTTTTAGCCAAGAAAGTGGAGGCAAGGATTGTAAACATTTTTACAGAACTAGTTTGTCCCACTTAGCATAGACTAAAATCCAAGTTGTAATTTTTATTGTTTAGATGGGACTGACTATAACAAAATAAAGGTAGCTCTTTTGGGGTCATGGAGGCGTAGCCCATAGCTTTAACCATGAATCCTCAGAATGATTCATAATCAAGGCCCATAGGCAGGACAGTTTCCATTCACACAATGGCGGATCTGTGGAATTGGACATAAATTGGTAGGAAATGTTTTATGAAACATGTTTTAATCAGACATCATTATTTTCATGGACAAAAGAAACTCAGCTGCAGGGACAAAAATGTTTTCCCATGAATACATTTGTATTTTTCTAATCTCTTCAATGCATAGACTAAAAATTATTATACTTTATGGAACAAACATTTAACAAAGAATGTTAGAACTCTTTGGAAACGAAAAGAGATGTGAGAGACTCTCATGGCCAGGAACTCTGGGAGTCCAGGAGTTTTAGAGGCTGGTACCTCCCAAAGCTAAGATCTACCAGAAGCCAAATTAATCCCTGCCATTTGAACAAGATTTAGGATATTTTCAAAATTTTTGTTCCAAATTGTTGTTCCAGCATTCAAAGATCTTAAAAATAATGTACCACACAACCTGTCTTGCTATTTGAATCTGTGACACTCTTTTTGACACCCTATAATTTAAACGTAATAAAACCAATTTTGCGATGTTCGCTGTACGAGATTTATTAATGAAGGAGTTTATTCTATTGCTCTATTAAAATAGTTAAATGTGCATACTATGCTCTTTTCGAGAGTCATCTGAGGTACGCAATAACAGTCTGGGGCAACTCCCAGACAAATTTAACACTCAAAGGGTACTAGTGCTTCAGAAAAAAGCAATCCGTATACTAACGGGAACAGGACCTCTAGAATCGTGTAGAGGTGCGTTAAACAGCTAAGAATACTAACCTCAGTAGCCCTGTACATCTTAGAAGTAGTTGCATATGCAAATCAACAACGTCTGACAAGAGGAAATGACATTCACACCCTCAACACAAGATCTGCACACGACTACATACTTCCCACCCATCGTTTGACTCTCTATGAAAAACAACCCACCTATGCTGGTGCAAAATTTCTTAACATCCTGCCACAAGAGTTCAAGAATACCACGGAACAGCAATAACTCCGACGAAAACTGATCGACTGGCTTCTTGAGTGGCCTTTTTATACAATAGAGGAATTCCTGAACTGGAGGACTAACTACCTGACCACATCTCTCGAACCACTGTGATTTATCTCAACTTAAAAAAAATTGTATTTTGATTAATGACACCATTCTTGTCTCAATGATAATGAATAAAGTATATTGTCTATTGTCAGTTCAACTACTGAACGTTGAGGCCAGGTGGGCTGAAACACCCTGTATATTATCAAAGAAGAGTAGCACACTACCTACTCATATAGGCCAATCGATGAACAGGATAGTGCAGAGTTTTATAACAGATCACACCAAAAAGTACCTATGTGACTTTTTTGAAACCTGTCAGCATGTAGTCTAAAGTTGTTTAAAATATAAATTGAAGAGAGAGTAAATATTTCTAAATTTTTTAGGTGGGGTTTACAGAATTGTTTTTAGTTTAGCTGAAAAAACAACTTTCAATATCGTTTTTAGAATTTTGAAATTTTAGGCACTGCATATTACTGCATACCTAAGCTGCAAATATTAAAAATAGTACTATACTATATAATGTTTATAGTACCTACAAGCGTGTGCATATTAAATAGCTTTAATTGTTTCAATTTATTACAAAAGAGATTATTCTCAGATTAAATCAAAACATACATAGTTCATTAAAAAAAATTAATGTGATCTCTCCAGTATCAATTTATGTATTATCAAGAAAAGAACATGACCCAAAACTGACCCTTGAGGAATACCTTATCATTAATGAAGGAGTTTGAATAACGTTAAGTACCAGATGAGTCATTAACAAGTATTCATTGTCATCATCCTTCAATTTAATTTTTAATTTTAATTAATTCACAATTTTTATTTAAGCAATAAATCTATTAATAGTTAATATAAAGTTCTGCAGCCCTCATTTCTACAGGAAACTAAACATAATTTTGTTACTTTTACATCATAATATAATATTAATAATATTATTAGAATGAAGCATAAAACACTGTACCTATAATAAATGTATTTCCCTTTCACTGTGTGCTACAGAAAATCAATGTCTGGAAAAGTACATTGTAATGTACATAGTCAAAAGTCCTTTAAATGCAGCATATAAGACAGATAATACATTGTATGCCTTGCCAAGGAACTAAATTCTGAAGGATATATCTTTTAAAGTTTAAACTACTAATTATTGTCTTCAAGCACTTGTAGTTCAGTCTCAGTAAGTACTTATAATTGATAAACAGTGATTTTTGTTTTGTTTGGAATAATTATCTTTTGTTCTATTTATATAATTTGTTGTGTTGAAAAAATGGGTTTTAGTGTTAGCGACAATATCCTGTTTTGTAGTAGTTTACTTTATAGAGTACAGCTGGGGGCAGAAAGCACAATGGGCTAAGGAGTGAAAGTTTTATTATTTTTTCTTAAAACAAGCTGGGAGAATGAAGAATTTGAGCTACATTGTTAAAGTTATCAGGGGTCTGTTGTCCAATACGTATTCAGTAAAAGGTTTTATATTAAATTGTATTTATTAAAATTAGGCAAAAACAAAAATAACAAAGCAAAAATATATGCTTTGCTTCCCTTAAATAAGTTTATTTTTATGTAAATTTATAAAAATTAATTTAAAACCATCATATTTTTCAAGAAGACAATTACGAAATATATCATCAATCAGTTGGACACCAATTTTCATACGATTACGTACAATAAATGTAGACAACATTTCAAGACGTACCATAGGCTACATTTTTTGCATGGCGAGGATTTTCAAACCTTCAGTAAAACTTTTGTTGGATTGACATTATATCATATATGCAATCATAACTGCTCTCATTTAAAAACAACAAATCTTAGGTCAGTTTATCTTTCTTTAGTTTGCTCCTGTGACTAAGAGTGACAGCAAGTGCTAAACTAGGAATATTGCAACATAAATTGAATCACACTAACTTAGAGTTTATGTAATTGGACTTTTATCACTCAATTTACTTATCTATTAAATGTGCTGTTGAAAATCTCCAAACCATATTAGGTGTCTTGATAACAATGTTGGTTATAATTTGAGTAAAATAACGCCCATCATCCAGAGTTTCAAATATGAAATGAAAAAAATACAAACATCATAACCGGATCTGGTCTTACACAGTAGATGGTAGAAAACCCACTCAGTGTTACCAGTTGTAAAGAAAGTAAATTACCTGACGAAGTAAAAAACCTAAAATTCATCTAGAAGTGTCTTTTGGCCTCAGCAACCTCCTTGGATTCAGTTTTTATTCATTCACTGTCACCCTCATTGTAGCATATCGATGGCACGGCTTTGGGATATCCTCTGTATAGAGAATTTTCTCTTCATAAAGATTTATCTTAACATAGGACAAAAAAGAAGGCAAACATATATTTAATAAAGCAGAAGATTACAAAATGTTAAACACTAAAGAGACAGGAAAAGAAAGGAAGATTCAAACATACAGATTAACAATGTCTTTAAATAATACTATTTAACATATTTCTGCTAGTAGACAGTTGTATATTTTGGTACTGTTTTCTTTAAAACACACTCCTTTCATTGATAACCAACTAAAATTCCAGGATCACATTGATTTTGTCCGCAAGAAATTGAGTTTAGGGACATTTTAAATTCATACTTTATCCAATTTTGCAGATACTCGAGTAACTTTGCCCGCATACTATGGGTTGATATGTTTTATACCTGTCTTATGCTGTGGCCATTTAGAGATTTGACTGTGAACGCACCAGGTCAATATTCAAACTTCAAATAGGGCATTGAGAGCAGCATTCAGGAAACCACGCCAATATTCAAGGATCTTACCTTTCCGCCCCTTTAGATTTTGAGTTGTTTAATCTTTGTGTAAAAACACTTTGATTTGTTCAAGATTCAAGATTCAAGATTTTATTCATCATTAATCATACAGTGATGCAATAGATTTCGTCAATATCAATACAATATAATTTTACTTTTTATTGCTTGTTGAGTTGTTGGTAACTACTATATTTAAATGAAGGTTTAAATAAATATAGAAAAATAAATGTAGAATAACATAATAAATAGCTACAACACTATATACAGTACACTGTAATAGTTTTAACATTAAAAACATAGATTATCAATAGATTAAAAGACATACTATATAACCACTATATTTAAGTGAAAATTAAAACAAATATAAAACATTATAAATAGTTATAACACTATATAAACTACACTGTAATAGCTTCAACAATAAAAACGTAAATTATTAATAGACTAAAAGACATACATTTATGAATAAATAATTAGACAACAGTTAAAAACACGAAAACATAAACTAATAAAATTTAAAACAATGAACAGTGAATAGACTATATACATTACATCAAAATTCATTAAAATACATACATTTAACTATCTAATCTGAATTTAGCTTTGATTAAAAATTAGTAAAATATGTCCTTAAATTTACCATAATCAGTAGCTAGATAGTCATCAACCTTGTAGAAAACTTGTTCCTTTAACCACTTTCTCAAGCAATATTTGAATTTATTAACAGAGACAGTGTGAGCGGATTGAGGCAATTTGTTAAATAATCGATTTTTCATGCAAAATATGCTGTTATTTGTTTTTGTAAGTCTAGCAGATAGTAAATCTAGGGCATAGTTATTTCTTGTGTTATAGTTACAACATAACGGAAACTGGGATTCCGTTCACAATGCCCTTGATGCAGAAGAAGCCTTCAAATCATTTCAAACCATAATGGCTAGAACACTGGATCATGCTTGCCCAAAGAAAAGAACTAGAACAAAACGTAAATCTAAGCTTAAGATCTACTATGATGAAGAAGTTATGATGATGAAAGATGACTTCCTTAGAGCACACTATAAGTATGAAATGACGGGGAATGAAAGCGACAGGATAACAATGATTTCAAAAAAGAAAGCGTATGACATTAAACTTCGAACCCTTAAACGCAACAGTGCCGCTGAACATATAGCTCAATCAAACAACAAGTCCAAAGCTCTTTGGGAGATTATCAATTCAGAAAAACAAAACAAACTATCATGCAGTTCTTTATCGAGTTTAGAAATAGATGGCAAGATAGAAAACAATCCATATCTTATAGCCGAACATCTAAACCTCTACTTCTCACAGATTGCAGACACAACACTTGAAAAATCCTGTAACGAGATTCAAAACAATAACATACTCCCCCTAACTGGAAATGCCTTCACCTTATATCAAGGTGAACCACTAAATCTAACTCCTACTGAATCCAGTGAAGTACTAAGAGTTATTCAGTCACTGAAATTCAAACTCTCTTGTGGTGTTGATGAAATTCCATCGAAAGTAGTAAAACACTGTGCAACACATTTAGCAGCCCCACTTGTAAGCATAATAAATAAATCATTTAATCTTGGCCAATTTCCATCTGGTTTGAAACTCTCCAAAATTTACCCTAAACACAAAAAAGGCTCCACAACCAAAGCAGAAAACTATCGCCCAATTTCACTGATCTCCACCTTTTCAAAGATCATAGAGAAGATTGCACTTTCAAGAATGCTGGTCCACCTTGAACACTATGACCTAATAACAAAAAGTCAGCACGGCTTCCTCAGAGGAAAATCTACAATCAGTGCCATCACAAGCCTTACTGAATACGTCATCGACCAACTTGAAGACAATAATTATGTATCAGCAGTCCTCTTAGACTACAGTAAGGCTTTTGACTGCTTGGGGCATGATCTGATTCTTAAGAAACTGTCCGCACTAGGAATTCAAGGCAGAGCAAATGACTGGGTGGCTAGCTATCTTGAGGGACGCAAGCATATTGTTGAAGTAAAGAAAACTGCAAATGGACAAAGCTGTACTTACAGATCCAAAACAGCTCCAGTGAATAGAGGAGTCCCACAGGGCTCAGTATTGGGTCCATTTTTGTTTGTACTTTTTACTAATGATTTTTCACATTATATCAACACTGACAATGTAAAAACTATCATGTATGCAGATGATACAACCCTTCTTATAAAAAATGACTCCACACTGGGCCTGCATGCAGACATTGTCACATCAACAAACAAAACTCTGCAGTACTGCCTGAAAAATGACCTGGCAATTAACCCAACAAAGACCACCCAAATTAATTTTAGCAGAAGACAAGATCAAGTGCCTAACGTCCAAAACATCACAATAGAAAAACAATCAAAACTATTAGGCATAGTGATTGATGGTGATCTTACCTGGACTGATCATATTAACAGTTTGACCAAAAAGCTTGGATCTGGAATCTACGCAGTAAGAAGAATTAAGTGGATAGGAGGACTGCAAGCGGCAAAGACAACTTACCATGCTGTTTTTGAATCCCATATAAGGTATGGTATATCAGTATGGGGAGGAACATCTGCCCATAATCTTAGCAAGATCTTACTCCTCCAAAAAAAGGCAATAAGGACACTGGCAGATCTGGGACCACTTGAAAGCTGCAGAGAAGCTTTTAAGACTTTAAAACTCATGACTGTCATAGCACTGTACATCTACTCTGTAGTTGTCCAGACAGTTGAAATGGAGTTACCAAGAGCTAAGGATACTCACTCCCACAACACCCGGAGAGCAACTGACTACCTCCTTCCTGGACACCGTACTACACGGTACAGCAGGAAACCATCCTACATGGGAAGAAAAATCTTCAACACCCTACCTCTCAACCTGAAAAATCTTGGAGGGAATGAGATGAAGAAAAGCCTTCAAGACTGGCTCATGGAAAGACCCTTTTACACCATGACAGAATTTTTTGACTCTGTAAACAGTACATTGTAAAGCAAGAGACCTGGATTTTAATTCATTGTAAATTTTGACGCCATTACACTTCTTTATGCTGATGTAAATAAAGAACTTTTGACTATTGACTATTGACTATTGACTATAGTTATGTATATCAGATCTAATTTTATATTTATGCAAATTTTCTTTTACGTTTATTAGACAGAAATATATATATAAACATGGGAGTGTCATTATTTTTAATTCTTTGAAAATGGGAAAACAAGATTCACGATTGTCCAGTCCTTTTATGGTCCGTATAGCATATTTTTGCCATCTAAAAACTTGTTCCATATAAGTACTATTTCCCCATAAAGTAACGCCATATACAATCTGAGAGTGAAAAAAGGCATAATACGCATTGATCAACATATCACTACTAACACACAGTTTAAGTTTTCTTAGTAAATAAATGATTTTAGATAGCTTTTTGCAAAGGTATTTTATATGTACATCCCATTTCAAACTGCTGTCTAAGTATAGGCCAAGTAGTTTAATAGACTCTGCTTCAGTTAATTTAGTTAGTGAAAAAATAATTGATTCTGTCTTTTTTTTATTTATATTTAAATGATTTGTTTTAAACCAGCTCTCTGCAATATTCATTGATACATTCTGATCTATTTGCAATTTTCTCATGTCTTTTCCACTCCAAACTAAAGTAGTATCATCTGCATATAATACCGATTTGCATGGTATATTACCTGGGAAATCATTTATTGCTATTAAAAATAGGAATGGTCCCAATACAGATCCCTGGGGAACACCAGATTTAATTAATTGAAAATTAGATATACCATTTGTTTCCTGTTACACAAGTAGGATGTCATTAAGCCAAGTTCCACACCCCCCAAACCATAACATTGCAATTTTTCCAATAATATTTCATGAGAAACACAATCAAAAGCTTTGGTCAGGTCAATCAGAGTAGCACATGTCAATATTTTATCTTCAAAACCGTTCAAAACATAATTAATAACACATTCAACGGCCTTAATTGTATTCAAACCTGGTATAAAACCAAACTGTTCAACACAAAGCAAATTATTATTAACAAAAAAATTATATAATTGATCTTTAATACATGCCTCAAAAACTTTACTTATTACGGGGATTAATGATATTGGTCTGTAACTTGATGGATCAGACTTTTTTCCTTTCTTATAGATTGGTATTACCTTTGTAAATTTTAACACATCTGGGAACACACCTTCAGTTAAGGCTCTATTGAACAAGAAAACCAATGGCTTAATTATAAAATCAATGATTTCTTTGATTATTCTATTTGATAACCCATATATGTCTTCACTATTAGATGTGCTAAAATTACTGACAATCTTTTTTACCTGTTGTTCAGTTATTGCTTGCCAGAAAAATGTTTTATTTTGCATTATTAAATTATTATTATGTAAGTATTGATTTACAAGTAATGTTGCTCCCATGACATCAATAGGTTTGTTAATGTTCATTTCTGTTGGTGCATTAATGAAGTAGTCATTAAAATCATTAGACTTAATTGGACACTCAAGATTTCTACTGTTTCCACCAGATTCTTCTCTAACTACCTTCCATGCTGCTTTGCACTTGTTTTTAGAATTTGCAATAAATTCATTATTGTGTAACATTTTAGCCTCATTAATTTTATATCTGTAATGTTTTTTTTCCTTCTGATACAGTTCTTTTAATTGTTTTTTTTTGTCCAACTCATCATTATTACATTGGACATATAAGTTATAGCATACAATTACTCTTTCTTTAATTTTTTTCAACTCATTGTTGTACCACTTATTTGTTTGCTTTGTTTTATTATGTTTGAATTTATTAGTTTTTATAGGACAACATTGCTCAAAGGTATTTCTAAGATAACCTAACACATTTGTAAATAGCAATTCTACATTCCGCTCACAGAGCAAATAGCTCCAGTCAGTCTCACTTAATATGTATTTAAGAGAATTGATAGCCTTTACAGATAGCACTCTAAAACTACAAGGTGATGCATCTTTCTGTTTGCTTTCTATATTCTCCCTAAGTATCTGACAATAAAGGCCATCATGATCTGATATATGTGGTTTGAAAACTTTGCATTCACTTACATTATGTACATTATTAGTTATGATGTTGTCAATACAAGCCAATCCTCTAGTAGGATTTTTGTTTAAACAAAATAAATTATAAGATGTCAGAAGGTTAAGAAAATTTTGAGACTCTTGTGAGTTATCTGAAATATTTACATTGAAGTCACCTGTGATAACTAAGTCATATTCAGGCATAAACCTTCTGGTAAGAAAACTTAAAAAATTGTCTAATTTTGTCAAGAATAAGTTATTATCAGACTGAGGGGTACGATATACACTAACTAAAACTATGTGGTAACTTTTTAAAACAATAGCAACTACTTCAAAAATACTTAAAACACAAAAACAATTAACATTTAGTATTTCAAAATCGATGCTTTCCTTAATAAATATGGAACAGCCCCCACCTCTATGAGGTTCTTCTCTACAATACATGTCAGCCACAACAAAACCTTCAGGTACATAAAGTAATTTTTCATATGAGTTAAGCCAGTGCTCATTTAAAACTGACAACATTACAATTAAATTCATTCAACATTACTTCTAACATTCCAACTTTTTTTCTTAATGACTGAATATTTAAGTGAACTAAATTAAGTGGTGTACTGTTTATTACATTTTTACTACTTATATAACATGACATATTTTTTATTTTATGATATCTATTGATGTTGAGGCCAACTTCTTCTGTAGATAAGGTTTTGTGACTGTTCAAGCTGGTCTTCCATTTTCTGAAGTGAACGCGTTTCCCAAGTCTTTCTGATTCATTACATCCACATCACTTATAAGTTGTTGAGGTTTGAATGAAGAGTCCCCAATTCTTTTCTGATTATATTTTATTACCGCTTCACATATTTGTTCTGAAAGCCACATTTTCCCATGAGTGTTGAGATGCATACCATGTCTTGTGTGATGTTGTCGCATTGCCTTACTAGATTCTACAAGAATAATATTACTATATTTTTTACTCAATTGTTTAAGGTTACTATTAACTTTTTTTACCTCACTGTTCACACATGCCCAGTCAGATAGATCATATCTGTGAGGGACATCTACAATAACAAAATTATGGCTCTTCTTTTCATTCAGTACGTTTTCAATTCCAGTTATGAATTTATCACCTTCATTTCTTGCAACATCATTAGTTCCACCGATAATTACACATAGGTCTTCGTTTCCTAAGTTTTCTTTATTAATGGTTTCCATATTTAGAACCTGTTCAGATCGTCCACCAGGTCTAACAAAACCAATTGCTTCATAAAGGTTCTGCTTCTTATTTACATGCCATGATAAATTTTTCCCATGGCTGTCAGCACATATTAACAATTTTTTCTTCGGTTTTTTTATTGTTACTGTGGTATCTATAGTAGTAGCTTGCTCTTCATCTATTTCAACACCTGTCAATTTATTGCTTTCACTCTCTATAATATTAAGTGACTCAAAGCGGTTGGGAGATATAAAAGAAATTTCTGGTTCAGTGTATGTTGATTTAGGTGTTATGTTTATTTTATTTAATCTTCTTACTACTGTAGAGAATAATAATTCCTTATTAACGTTTCCTGTTTTTGGCAGTTCACTCATAGCAGCATCAATATGATTAGGAGTAGATGTAGGTGTATAATTTTGTATTTCAAATCTATGGTTGCCCACAGAAGACTCCTTACATCTGCTGTTATGGCCACTATTGGTAATTCTTAGTTGATTTTCAAGTAGTGCTATTTTTTTTGTTATAAGTACTATTTCTTCTTCTTTTTTTAGAACTAGAGCCTCTAATTGAGTGTTATGGCTCCGGAGTTCATTTACTTGCCTATTTACTTGATTTAGGTCCTCATTTTGTGTTTTAATAATGATAAGTAAATTATTAACTTCATTTTCCAGTTCCTTATTGATTTCATTAGTGATGATTTTTATGCTTCTAAGCTCCTCATTAATATCCATAGTTTCTTTATCTTCCAAAAAATTACTTTTAGAAACTATGTCTTCTTTTTTATTCTTATTATCAAAAATGCAACCCTTTTTATTTTTATTTTCATCTTTTTTTTCTATGTTGTCTGTGGACAACAAACATTTTTCGCAGAGATACTCCAATTGAAGTTTATTTATTTTTTGGAAATCTTCAGTGCTCATATCAATACATTTAAAATGGTGCCATTTGCTACAACTTCCTTTACACAGGACAGCTTGAGCACACTTGAGCACACTTTGATTTGTTTCACGTAACACACACCCCAATTCATTATAATCCCAGGCAGTCCAAAACAAAAATTCCTAAACATCACACAAGTTTCTTTGATCGTCATCTACTTATTAGTGGTACTAAGCTTTTTATAATAATAAATTCGTTTATTTGCCGTAAAACATTTTACATGCATTGACAAAGTCTAATTCAGCTACAGACTAAATAGCATGGTCTCAAAATAATATTTAATAAGTATAATACAAAAATATTTTTATATATATATATATACAATTTATTTCAATAAACATTGAATCGCAAAAAGTACTTGCTCCACCGGGACTCGAACCCGGATCTCTCACTTGCCGGGTGAATGTGCTCCCATTGGGTGGGTCCGTGAGGACCGAATCCGCCAGGGGCCGAATAGTGAAATTTTCCGCCAAGACCGAAAACGAAACTTTCCGTCAGCTCCGAAAATAATCCGCCAAGGTCGAAAAATGGACTTTCCGTCAGCTCCGAATTCTAACGTAAACATTCCTATAACCTCGAATACTTATTCGTAGAGTCCGCCAGCTCCGAAATAAGATATTGTCCGTGAGATCCGAATATGTAATATTCCGTTAACACCGAATCCTATAGGGACGAAAGCAGTTGCAATCCAGTAAGGCCGATAAAACTCAATCGTCCGATAGGGCCGAAACTGAAGCATTCCGTCAGCGCCGAATTATAGCAGGAGCAGTCCGTTAACTCCGAATAAATACGTAACAGTCCGCCAACTCCGAATTGGGATTTTTCCGCCAAGTCCGAATCTGATTCTTTCCGCGAACGTCGAATATTGGACTCGCCCCCAAGCGGAGAGGTATGCGCGCAGTCGGTGAAATGGGAGGAGCTTAGTGGCGAGTCCGCCCAGGCCAGGGGGAATCACAGGGGGTCTCCCAATCACAGTGTTCCGGTTCACGAGCTCCTCATGCAGCGGCATAATGAGGTGATCGCAACCGGCGGAGAGAATGAGTGGTGATGGAGGGGCCCCTCTAGTGGTGGGAATAATCGAATGAAAATAACTGGTTAGTTCGGTTATTTTATTTTAACCGATTAGTCGGTTATTTTTGCTGCATCCAGTTAAATTAGTCTATAGACTAATTTTTCTATAAGTTAACTGGTTGTGAAGACTTAGTCTATATTTGAATTAATCGTTGATTCTGATCGGTTATTTTAAATTAGTCTTTAGATAAGTTTTTCTACCGACTGATTTTTCTATAAGTTAACTGGTTGTGAAGACTTAGTCTATATTTGAATTAATCGTTGATTCTGATCGGTTATTTTAAATCAGTCTTTAGACTAGTTTTTCTACCGACTAATTTTTCTATAAGTTAACTGATTGTGCAGACTTAGTCTGTACTTGAATTAGTCGTTGATTCTGATCGGTTATTTTAAATTAGTCTTTAGATTAGTTTTTCTACCGACTAATTTTTCTATAAGTTAACTGGTTGTGAAGACTTAGTCTATATTTGAATTAATCGTTGATTCTGATCGGTTATTTTAAATTAGTCTTTAGATTAGTTTTTCTACCGACTAATTTTTCTATAAGTTAACTGATTGTGCAGACTTAGTCTGTACTTGAATTAGTCGTTGATTCTGATCGGTTATTTTAAATTAGTCTTTAGATTAGTTTTTCTACCGAATAATTTTCTGCAAGTTAACTGGTTGTGCAGACAGTCTATACTTGAATTGCTCGTTTATTATAATAAGTTATTTTTATTACTGAAATATCGTTCTTTAGCGATTAACTTTCGGTTAACTTTGGTGATTCGTAATTAAAATAAATTATAATTTTGCAATTTGAACGGTAATTATTTTGTAGTGTTATAAATGATATATGATAATATAACTTTTTAAAATGTTATGACTATAACGTATGCACAGAAAAAAGTAATAATACAATTACAGAATTTCGTTTTCAATTACGGTTCTGCCAGTGCGGGTTTGCTTGGAATTTTTTGATTGTATATTCAGGTCCGAACTCAGACCGGGTTTTTCGTACAATTTCTTCCGGAGCCAGTCACACGTCTATATGAAGGGACTGTGTCTGGTGGGGGACACGACGGGACCCGACCGAATATCTTTACCAGGGCTCGCCAAAGCTAAGTACGGCCGTGAGTAAATTGGCCGCGCCGCGCCGCGTACCTGTCTCAACAGGAATGGTTTCATTCCCCCACCACCCCATCCCTAAACTGTGGATAGAATTTAAAAGGTAATCGGTTATTCATTCGACTAAAATAACCGATTAACGACAAAAATAACTGACTGGTTAGTCGGTTATAAAATCCATTCGGTTATCCCATCACTTCGTACAGGTCAGACTGCGGCGGGCTCCGCAACAGGAAGGTTCATTGTTCTCTCGCTCCATTGTAGAGAAGAATGTTATGTGATACATATAAATGACTCAATTAGTCCATCAATGAGTACAATTTGAATGGTATTTATTCTACGTCATAATTATGTTGGAAAAGTGAACGACATTTTAAGAAATAATTTTAAAACTCACATGGAGCTTGAATATTGTATGAACATATTTAGAATAGAATAGAATTCAGAATAGAATATATTTATTTTTCGAAAGTAATTACAATCTATCACAACTAAAATAATCTGGTGCAAAATTATCAAAAAAGATGGTAATAATATTAATTCACATAATATAGTCTTAAATTTGACTGCAATTAAACTATACAATATCACAAATTATCATAATTAAAAGAATAAAAATACTATATATAAGTTTAAATGCAACACACATATTCTAGTATATATCCAATATATATTTACTTTCAAAAACATAGGGCCTCTAAGGCAAAGCCTGTGTAGAGGTTCCTTCTCCAAGATTAAACATTTTGCGCTACAAAGATTTTTATATTTTATTTAACTACATAAATTCCCACTAAATAAATGCATTGTGGCAATATAACTTCAACAAACCTAGCCGCTTAGAATAATGTTTGTTTCTTTACGATATAGATTTAACACAAATTAAACTTGTATATTAATAAGGTGATCAATATTATCTTTTTTTAAAAGCCAAAACTTCAATTTTTTGCAAACAACTTAGCATTTGTACAATTTGCAATGCTTTTCGGAATAATATTAAAAATTCTAGGACCCATAAAACAATAACTTTTTGTAAAAAATGTCAAATTTGGCTTGGGTACTTCCAAACGTTCTTTACACATTTACACATTTAATAACATCAAGTGTAGTCACATTTTCCTTCATCAATAAGTATAATCCTCATTATCATTATATTTCCACTACAATTATTGTACGTAAAATTTAGTTTTAGGAATTTGTGTTGAGTCTACACAGTCAATTCCTTGGTAATATATGCATCATATTTTCATTAGCACATCAACTTTATAGGCATATAGTTAATCGTTTGTTTACATGTGGCCTGTAGTTAATAGTTAGTTAATCTCATTGTAGTTCTAGTATGGGCCGGGTATTTATAGAATACTAGCTGTTACCCGCGGCTTCGCACGCAATCTTAGAACCAAAGTCCTTATATTACTTAGTAAAAGCAATTATGATGTAGGCTAATATGATGGAAGTCCTATAAAAATTTTAATTTGTAGGCATACATCAGGTAGATATTATTTAAGTTCATGGTAAATAGTATCAGAGTTTAACTCAATTATTAAATCATGTTTGGCACATGTGGGAGCATTTCTGGTTAAAATTAATTATGTACATAACGTCACAGCTGAATCTGCCTTGTCATCCCGATCAAGAAAAAGACAAATCTCAGATCATACAGGTCTCGGAAACTTACTTCGGTCAAAAAGCGTATATTTCTAGTCCTTGTCATATATTTCAGGTCTAAGATATTTCCAGTACCATAGTTGAGTTTGCCTTGTTGTTCTGACGAAGAAGAAAAAGAAAATATATATATAATATATATATATATATATATATATATATATATAATATCTAATATATGTTAGTAATATATTAACATATATTAAAGCATTATTTGATGTTTCAACTGATTTTCCTCAAAAAGGTTTGAAAGAAGTTTAACCCTTTTAATTTTATAAAATATTAGGTATACAGTGCATGGTCAGTAGTGAAATGCAGATAACATAGACAAAAGGTACATTGTAAAATGCACAATGGCACTGGAAATATCTTAGACTAAAAGAAGATTGCAAGTTCCGAATGTGGAAATTTTTTGACCGAAATAAGTTTTTGAGACCTACATCGTAACTTATATTATAAATGCGAAAGTGAGTTTGTTTGTATATTAACATATAGGCCTATTCGTATTCCAAATTATGAAAATCCTCATCTTGGTCTCTGAAGTTGTATTGCAGCAAGGAAATGTATTCAAAGACCTGTTAAATGTAATGTAATGTGTGTAATGTATGTTTTGTGTAAACATAGTTTGCTGACGGTAGATACAATCATAGGTTTAACTATATAGTTTAACCACTATTTTCAATTTGGTTACATTTATAGGCTTGAAAACGTACTGAGAGCTTCATAGTAGCATCACTTATCTCTACATTTTCTGCAACCGCTGTTTAGCACTGAGTAAGAAAATATCCAGATAAGATAATAACAGTTTTTGTGAAAATAAACTCTAAATTTTAGCAAATATTAATTTATTCTGTGCTTGGTCAGTACTGTGACGCTAATATAAAGGACAGAGTCACTATCTAACTTACTATAAGCTTAAATAAAGTTGGTTGTAAAACCCATCTTAGTTGTCTTGAGAGAAGCTTTTCCCTGCCCTGTATACATATTTTCTTGATCGGGATAGAAGACAAAATTGTGGAAGAAAAGAATGCTAAGACAACATTAATTTATAATGGCCATATTTAATGTTACGATATTACACTTTTGACAGATTTTCTTTATCGTGGCAACAAGGCATACTACATCGGCGTCGGAAATATAATTCACTCGAACAAGAAGTACTCGTGCACAAATAAAAAGCATACGAAATTGCAAGGCAATCCGTGAGTAACTTCTAGTGATATGATACATTCTATAATAATAATGATTCATTTCAACTTCTCTTTCATGAAGGATACCTCCAGGAAACTATATATATTTTTTACACCTTCATAAATTATATGTTTTGCAATACTACAACCAAAGAAAATTAAATTTACTTTTCATTTTATTAGCGTGTTAGTACTTAAATAGTTTAACCTGTGAATCCGTTTTTATATACTTACCGTGAAAACTTATTATTCGATGCAATTCATCTATTGACATTATTTTGATCAAGTAACAGGATTCGCGGAGGTTGCATAAAAAATTGCTACTCTATGTCTCAGTTCATTCTTAAGATGCACTGTGCACAATCAGACAAACAATCGTACAAAATAGAGTTTGAAACTAAAATTACCTATAATAAAACTCAGTCTTGTATAAATGAAGTTTCATGCAAAATTTTAAACCTTCATATGAAGTCTTTCTTGGCATATCTTCCAGATAATACATTCAAATTTTTGTTCATTAAATTGGGTTTCATATCGGTGTTAAAATCATAAAAATTCTACACACTAATTCACTATTAATTTACATATGTGTTGGGATAGTTAGGCTACATGCGTTAATATGTTAATGAGTTTTATTTTTGAAATTTATTTATGTTGATACTGTCTCGTTTTTATCACGGTTGCCCAATGTAGTCTAAACATTTAGCCAAATCCCATGGAGTGACATGTACCATAATTTAACTTTAATTAATTTAATTTAGCTTTATGGTACAGTTTTAAAGTTTGTAGGTTAGTTCGTTTTTCGTGCGGACAGATATACAGACAGACAGACAAACTTACAAATTAAATTTGTTTAATCCCACAAGTTACAGGCCTCGTTAGAGCAGTCAGTGAAATGTGTATTATTATACTCTATTTTAACATAACTTTTTTGACTTTTTTGTTTGTGCACTAATCTATATACACATACAATTTAGAGATATAACGTAACCGAAATGGACTCTTTAATTATTGATTTAGTATAATTACACTGAGAAGATACATATACTTATATAATCACTGGTGGTGACTTTTGTACAGTTTATTGATGAAAAATCTATAGTTGAACCATTCCTGTTTTGTAAAGATCTCCCTGATACAACAAAAGGACAAGACATTTTTAATTTAGTTGATAAGTTCTTTGAAAATTCCAAAATATTATGGCAGTCCTGTTTAAGTGTCCCATTTATGGGTGGGCACTTCACAGGCTTTCTAACGTTAGCAAAACAGAAAAACACAGATATAGTTTATACACATTGTTTCCTACATAGAGAAACTCTGATTGCCATATCTTTGGCTTCTGGAATAAAAGTAGTACTCGACAGGTGTGTAAAGTTGACATACACAAAATAGCTTACCCACATTTTTTCATATTATTCGTTAGTTCTTCGTAAGTTCCTGTTAGTTCTCACAAAAGTTTCGTTAGTTTAGCAATATTAAAAACTTTACAGCCTTAATTCAATGTGTCACCATAAAAAATTTAGCCTACCCAGATTAAATAATACGTTTTCAAAATTCATATCGTCTGTCCCTCGTTATTTTTTCGTTACTTCAGCAATAATATCTATTTTACAGCCCTAATTTAATGGCTAGGCATACTTCACACCGTGAAAAAGTGGCGAAACAAGATTAATGGGTAATTAGATTGTAGTAACATCGATGCAAAATGCATTCCAGACAACATACATTTTTGGTAGGTTTTGTTACGTTTGTCATTCACCACCTTTGTTTTATATTTAACGAAATATTAAGAACCCTTTAAGTTTTCATTTCTGGCAATTTGGCCCACGCAAAATAGCCCATTCACTTACAACTGGTTGGATCCTTAGTATACGTTAGTTTTGCTATTCCCGAAGTTCTTTATGTTGTTATTGTAAACGCCTTTGTTATTATAACATAAACGCTATAAAATTAAAATTAAAATTAAATTAATTGGTTTGAACAAAATATTGCTTGTCATAGAAAATAGGTATTGTGAAATATTATGGTGGCTTGATAATTGAAATATTAAATTGTCCTATTTAAACATTATTGTAGTTGCAATATTAATAAATACATATAACAAATGAGTTTTGGGATATTATTTTATTAAATAATAAACAAACATTATAATCCAAAGGAAGTATCATCTGTAATTTACAATTTTAATGAGCAAAATAATATTTTTGCCCTGAACTATCCTCCCGAAGACTAGACTAAAGTTTGAACAGGCTATTATCATTAAATATGAAAGATTTTTGTTGATAAGTCTGCTTCGGAATTTATTCTTAAAGAAGTTCATGTTAGAAAATGCTGCTTTCAAACATACGTCAACCCATACAAAGTAAGAAGTTTCAAGGCTAGTTTTCTGGATATTTATTAAGACAAAGTAGACGTTTTATCCAAAAGTATTGACATTACACTTTCTCTTTTTGATGTTTAACAAATGTATTTTCTTGGAAATCGATCATTTCTATCTTGAGAGCAACTTTATTACTCCCGAGAATATTTGCACCTTCATTGCTCCATTCATCAACAGAATCCAAAGAGTAAATGTTACTAAGGATGTCGACAACAATCTCAATTTTCTTGAAATCTGTGAATTTGTTTTCAAATTCCTTTTTAAGGTCCTTAATGAACGTTTTGTATTGGCCGACGTCAAGCTTGTTGTCACTACTGATTATTTTTTTAATTAGGGAAGTGCAGGCGTTCATTTTCAGGATCAATGTTAAAAAGATTTAGTTTGTGCAAAAAGCTTTTTACTTTTGTCAGGAACTGCCATGCAAGCTTTTCTTTGCCTTTAAGTTAAAGTTCAGATTATTGAATTGTTAAAGAATATCTGATAAGAAAGCAATGGATGTGTTTATTCTTTATTGCCAAGAAAACTTAAGTAGGTGATGGTTGATATCTGATCAATATTGAAAAGAAATGTCTTCGTCTTCTAAAATGGTAAAGAATCGTTGTAAAATGCAGTCTTTGCTTTCAACCTTTTAAACCACACATTATTTTGCAACAACAGAACGTCATCTTAAGCGTCTACTTCATAAAGAAATATTTTCAATTCACGATGTATTGCACGAAGACAGTTTGTTATTTAAATAATTTCTTGCATTATTCTCTCAAGAATAGGATTGCGTTTGAAGAAAAGCGCAGTATGCTGAATGATATAGTGGGTTGGAAAAGAAATTTTCATTACTTTTCCATTGATTTTTAGTAGGTGAACTAGTCGTTTTTGACCCAATAATCGCTGGTGCACCGTCGGTAGTTAGTGATAAAAGCTTTTTAAAATGTAACTCATATTTAAACGAAATAATCCATTACCGCTTCGATTATGTATTTCCCTGGGTTTTTCCTATTAACAACAAAATAACTAATAGCTCATCAACAAAAGTTTCTCTAATTTTATCCAAAAAAACGTACAAATATAATGAATTGTGCTTCAACAGTAATTTTACAAGAGTCATCCTTAGCCAATATGTAATATTCGGAATTATATAACTATCCTTTCAAATAAAAATGATTTTATTCTACCAAAACATGTGTGTTTTTTTAGTGAATTTGCAGACAATGGAGTTTCAACACCATGTTTTCCGTTATCACTAGAACATTGCCTACATCGGGCATGTGTTCCTTAATTATGTCAGTATCGTTGAATAGTTTCATGTGCTTAGCAAGAGTCCAAGAAATACGTAAAGAAGCCTCTCCACATTCCACCTGCTCAGTCATTGATTTGAGTTGAAGATACGTAGATTGACAGTAAACTTTAGATTTACTAAGATTACTGGCAGGTGTAAATATATCAGCATATTATTTGTGTTTGATCTCATAATGCCGTTTTATAATCCATCTTTTAAGTAACGCAACTGTTTTGTGACACTTCAAACACAATCGTACTGCTCTAACACGATTTGGTACCAATACGCGTGAAACAATTACAAATCGGTCCATTCTGGCAAAAACTGTTAATTTTCGACTTCCACCTTTCTTGGAATACCTGATGATGAAACAGGTAGTATGTAAACCGTTTGAATGGAAGTACGATAAATATAGCCTATATACAAGTATTTACATGAAAACGTATAATACTTATAAGAAGGTTAGAAAATTAAAGAAAATAATATCGCCTAAGAAATTTCAAATTTTAATTTCTCATGACGTATGGCCTAAAATGAATCCGATATCTAAAGTTTAAAAAACATAATGAGTGACCATGTACAAGAAAGCGGGGAGTACTTCCATTTTTTGCTTCACCTGTACTCGACCAAGTTGTAAAAAAGAAACAGTAGAGCACGACTTGAAATTGGCCTTATTCGTTGTTTCAACCTCTACAGCGGAAAATAGTGTTAACATTAACCAAGAATGTGAATAATGGAAATCAAGAAGTATTTTGTTTAATATTTTCCAACTTTTACTGGTTGTATTATACTACTATATTTTGCTCAATAAGTTAAAATAAATTAAGTTTCTTTTAAATGTAATTTTTTTCTTTCACTTACCCAAGAAAATTATATTATTTTAATAAATAATATAATTTTCCTGATTTTTTGTTGTATAAGTACGTTTATATCAAGTACTTAAGCTTAATCAATGGCATAAAGTAATAGGTGTGCCGTTTTTTGTTGTGTGCCACGAGAAAAAACCGTTTTGGGAAACACTGATCCAGAATAAAAATGGAGGGTTAAGAAACGAGGTTGAAAAAAGTATTGATTGTAACATACCAAGAAAGAGACTTTGCTTATTATAATCAAAAATCAATTTGATGAAATCACAACTGTGTAAACTTTATTAAATCTGTACACAATCTAATTGCCTTTGATGAAAAACTTGTTCCTTATAACGTCATAGTGACAATATATACCTACATATGGTTATTTAGTGGTATACATGAAAGTACCACTTAAATAAAGTTATGATTAGTTCATCCATCAATTATGAGATGAACAGATCGAACTACGTTATGTGATATTGAGACAAGATATTCCAGGACGTTGATCTCCCAACTACTGTTTTTTCCGGTCAGGGTGTATCTATTTTCAGACATGTGATAAGAACCGTGAGAACCCCGGTAGGGGGAGAGATAGTGGCCAGCATACCTACTGATCTAGCTTCCTTTCGAGTTCATCGCCTTTTCCCTCTTTTAAATCAAAACTCTTTCCACTAATACTTGATTACTTTGAAAATCAATGAGCCTCTTCTTTTTGTCACACTTCATTCTATTTATCAGACAATTTATTGGACAATATTAGAACTCTGCATGTTGTGTTTAGAGAGCGATGTCTCTCAAGTTTAGAAATAAATAAAACTGTCTAATACGCATATTTTATTTAGACCTGAGGTAAGGCGGGAGGTTTTGGAAAACAATGTACACAAATACACTATTTAATTGTAATTTAATGTGCAAATTTTAAATCACTAGCTATTCATATTTTTAAAAGGAAAGGAATGAAATCAAATACTTTTCTTTTGTATGTATGTATTATACTAATCTTCTGAAAGAATTCTTCGTCTTGTAAAGGACCAAAGAACATTGCTCTATGTGACAATAACAAAACTATATCCTAGACAGACTAATTCCAAAATTTGTAATCGTATTGCTAATAAATTATATGCTTATTATGAGAAGTGTACGTATTGTTAGAAAACCTGAAGGCATTAGTTTTTCAGGTAGTTTTTTTCCGATTTTTCTTTATCTCAAGCCGACCGAATATGTGACTTTCGTATTTAAAGAAACGTTCAGTCTATTCACATGCACATTTTCACATGAACAGTTGAAGGAAACGCTATTTCGGAGGCAGAGATTGAGAAACGTTTCAGAAACCTGTGATAACAAAGGCTTATCTAAAAAAAAGATGTTTCGTGTAAGTATTGGTGAAAACTCTAAAACTGTATCAGAGGTATCTCTAATCATGAAACGACAGAATGATACAAACTATAAAACTTTTGTAGACTCTAGTGGATTATGTGACCAAATAAACACAATCCTTAGTACATCTTTACCTTCTACTGACAAAATAGGAGATCTACCGTTAGTCTGTGTACTTCATCCACCAGATACCGAAGAAAACTACAACATACCATATAGTTTGCTTAAAGAAGTGCTTAATACAACACAGACAAGGTGACTATATTTCTGTTAGACGAAACTCTTTACAAATGTTTTTCCTAAATCTAATTTTACTTTTGTGTACTTTCATGTATGTCAAGCAGTCTGGAGGTGGCTGTGGGATATAAAACACAATGTGTTGAAATAAGATATGAAAACTAAAATGAAAAGTTTCCAAGAGGTACAACAAGCAGACTGCAAGAATGAAGAAAGTGCGACTTCAGTCGGTGCAGCAGAACAATGGTATGAGGACTAATAAATTAAGAATCGTGAAAAAGGAGTACCTATATGTGTTATTTTAAAACTCTTTTGGAGTGGAGAGCTCTATGGTGCTATCGTTTTGCAACATTGTGATGATCCAAAGGGATGATACAAACAAGTACTGTGAAGCGTTCGTGAGCTTTTTGAAAGATTAAAATGATGTAAATCTCTTGATAGACTATGCTTTGATTAATTATATTTGCAATTGATTTGAAAACTACCGTGAAACCAGATTCATTGATTTCGCCAGTTATCGGTGTGATCAAAATATTATGGAAGCTCAGAAATCACTGAACTGTCAAGAGCTCACTAAATACTATAAGAAGTATATTGTAATATCTTAAGGAAAGTAATTCTTGCTTCCAAAAAAAATGGCAAATGACAGATTCATATTGGATGCGAGGAATAGGCCACACGCGATGTGGGAGATGGTTAATAGAGAAACTAACAAGTTAAAAAATTAAAGCGGATGAGGATCTTGAGTCCCCTTCTTCCAGTGATTTCTAAATTTTTTTGAAAAAGTAGACCCAATCACAATTCTTAAACATTTTACTAAATATAACATTTTGTATAAAAATCAGTTTAACTCATAAACAGCCTAGGCAGTGTTTGAACTAATTGATACAATTTTATTTTTCAATTTTGACAAAAAAACATCATACTGCAACTCTTTTCTGTGACCTATCAAAGGCTTTTGACTGTGTTGAACACAGAAAAATGTTAAAAGAAATTAGAATTTATGGCTTTTCAGTTCACAGTTCAATATCTTCATATTTATCACATAAGAAACAAAAGGTTACAATTAAAAATAAGTCTTCGATAAAGTTTTTCTTCCCACTGACAACTTAACGATCGTGGCGTTTCCAAGGCTCAGTGCTGGGTCCACTACTATTTCTAAATTACGTGAACGATTTTTCACCTAACCTAACTACATTATCTGTAGTTGTGTTTTGCTGACGACACCACTATAAAAACAAAATCTCTTGATGATTTAGAGAATAAAATTAATCAAGCAACTGACGAAGCAGGGTAGTGGTTCTCAGCTACTGTTCAAAGAAAATAAAAGCCAATTATTAATATTCTCAACACTCCAATCGGCAAGCACGTATATTAATTTTAACCTAACTAATATTAAAGTAACATCGTCATGTACATTTCTTTGTTTAGTTGTGGATAATTCAATATCATGGAAAGAAACACATTATGTATTCCTTTTAATGTATATTTTGTGACTTGTGAATGTCCATTTGATAGAAGAGGCCGTTATTGTGACACGAATGAATAACATACTTCATGTTTGTCTACATAATATTATGCAAGGTTATAGACAGCTCAGCCTCACGCTATAGATAGGATATACGGGCCAGCCAGTCATCGGATATCTCTGCCACGCGCCTTGGCAGACCCGACTGGCGACTGAAGCCACTTTGGGGTTGTAAATACGCGTGCGGGCGGCGCGGGTCTGAATGCGCCACGACCACAAACAGGTATGCTCGCAGAGGCTTTGTTCAATGTGCGATGTTACGAAATCATATCCTGCTCGTCCGCACAGCACCTGCGTTCAAATGTGCAGGTGGCCTACTGTTAGCACCTCATTCATGCACCTAACGTTCGCGCTGGCTGACCGAGTGAAAGATTATATACACCGAACAATAGAAACAACTACAAAAAGCACACATTATTTCAGAACTTATCAGTAGGATAGAAACTTGCGCTTAAAATTCGTAATGTATCGTAGTGTACTCATTTCATCCAATATATAATCTTAAACATTATTTTTTTCTGTCCACAGCCAAATAGGGTTTTACATTTAACTCATTATACATAATTTAACTGACTATTACGTTAATTAACTGACTATTTCCCTTGGTTTATTTTCTACATTTTTTAATAATATTTTGAATCATTGGTAGATTAATTCCATTTTCGACTTCCTTAACCTGTGCTTACTTTGGTTAGTTTTTATCTGGTCCTCCAACTTTATGCGATTATCAAGGCTTTGTCTGAGAGGGATATTATAACTACTATTGATCCAACTTTAAGACAAGAAAGGTCTCTACTACTGTATGTATTGTTTCGTGTTTGCATAAATCCGATATCACTAAGTTACTATAATCAACAATTTGTTACGCAAAATATCAAGGTTTAAAGTAAAACCGTATTGAATTGTAAATTGTACAATGAAAAGAAAAGAAGATTCCAATGCGGTATTAATTTTATAAAACCATTCTACTTATATATTTTGTAATAGTTTATTGTTTGTACGCGATTGTTTAGGTTAAAGTGAAGAGGGTGTATATGTTTTTATGTGTTAATATATGGCAAGGTCAGTTCTTCCATAAATTGACGATTTGACTGTTACTATAAAATAATGTTTCCGTCAAAATAATTACACCTATAATTCTTTCGTATAGTGGTGTATGAGTTGAAAGATTCCATTACGTTGGTGTTTCATCGTCGTATAGAAATTATACGAGTATCTTAAAAATGATTACCTACATTTGGATAAATATCAGTTACAACAGTTTTAAGCACTAATCAAATCATTTTTTTTTACAATAGTTCTATAAAATCCAAGAAATAATACAACACATTATATGAAAATAATAATATTTACTATTTACTGTTAATTTTACTACATTTTTCTTTAGAAGCAGACAATTTGGCCTCTAAGTTTTTGTACCTATAATGCGATTAGTTTAACTGTGTACTCTACTTTATGAGACGTATCTGTAATAGCTATTTTATTTCACTTAACGTAAAGTGTAGTAAAATAATCACCTAAATTGAGATGTAATTAGTTTAAAATAACGGTTCCATTGAATTTGTATAAGAATTACTATATAGAAGTACACAATATACGTTTATAGTTCACAAAAATGGTAAATGGTATAATTTTAATGGTTTAAAAAAGTATACACTCTGCACATGTAATAAATAAAAGTGATATTTAAAGAAATAATGTTGTGATTTTCAAGGTACTTTTTTCAACGAATCCATCGACGTAGAAGGGAGCGCCACTACTTTAAAGGTACGCTTGCAAAAACCTCGATTAACAAACATCTGATACCCCTCAACTGTGAAAGTGTCTTGGATACTGAAATAATAGCTACCTGATATGTCTATTCCTGTTTGAAAAAAATACTATACAGCTCCATCATATTACATCATTAATTTTTTTAAATATAAATTACAATGACTACAAGTCTACACTTTTAGACATATTTCTTTGAACAAGGAAATCTTAACATTGACGTCGGATATATAATTCACTGCAGCGAGAAGTGCTCATAAGAAAGCCTAGGAATTTGTGTGCGAAACGCGGGTAACATGAACGAGTTTTAACATGAATTGTAATCGTGCACCTTTAAAAAACCTTACAGCATTTGTGTTTTTTATTAACTACGATATTCCAAATGTTAAACCGTTTAACGGTTAATAGTTTATCGTAAAGAGGAGTAAAACTAATATTGTTTAAGAATATATTTAAGAATATGTTGCGTTCGAAGTCATTGGTAACTAACTGCTAGTAACAAAAAATATTATCTCCTGTCGTTCCTGGATCACTATTTGAACGAGTTTTAAAATATGTCGAAAGAAAGAGGTTTACTTATTTCTAACAAAACCTAAACCAACTTGATGTAATTACAACTGTATAAACTTTGTTGAATGTCTACACAAACTAATTCCAATTGACAAAAAACTTGTTCTCTATAACTTCATAGTAATAATATATACATGAAAGTACCATTTTAATAAAGTTACGATTTTTTAATATATGAAGAATGAGAAAAAACAGACCAAAACTACGTTATGTGATATTAAGGCAATAGATTGCAGGTGGTTCATCCCCCAACTACTGTTTTTGTTTGTGAAGGTAAATCTATTTTCAGAAATATGATGAGGAAACACAGTAGCGTAGCCAGAAATATCGTTCGGGGGGGGGGATCCGAAACCGGGTGATCCGGGGGACGTTTTTGTGTGTTATAGTAAATATCAGATTTACGTACAAAAACACGGGTCATTTAGAAAAACTGAAAATAATTCATTTCAGACCTAAGTTTTGGAGTTAGACTTTTTTATAACCGCCATTGTATCACATTTACATTGCATTATAACCCAAAAAATTTTGTCACACCAAGAGCCACTCACCCTGTATAGGTATTAGTCGGCGTTCAATTGAAAGATGTAGTATTACAATGATGTAAAACTTTTGATGCATAGACTATGTATTGATTGAGTATATTTGCAAGTCATTTGAAAACTACAATGAAACCAGAGTCATTGATTTCGGCACTTATCGGTGTGATCAAAAAATATTATGAGCCACTAAACCTAAGTCTAGTACAAGATTGATAAACCGAGTACTCTGTTAATTCTGAAAAGAAAACATTATGTATTCCCTCAATGTAGATTTTACAACTTGAGAATGTCCATTTGGTGGAAGAGGCCGTTATTGTGACACGAATGAATAACAAAATTCATGTTTGTCTACATAATATTATGCACGGGCTCAGCCTGATGCAATAGATAGGATATGCGGGCCCGCCAATCCGGATATCCCCGCCAGGCCTCGGCAGACCCGACTGAGCGATTGCTGAGACCACTTTGGGGTTGTAAATACGCGTGCGGGCGGCGCGGGCCTGACTGTGACACGACCACAAACCTCGAGGTGCAGAGACTCTGTTCAATGGGCGATGTTACACAATCATCTCCTGCTCGTCCGTGCAGCTGGCCTGCCTCAGTGGCGTACCGAAGGGGGGGGGGTCCAGGGGGTCCGGACCCCCCCAAATTTTAAGACGTATTAAAAAATAAAGCATGGAGCAGGAGAAAAAAAGGAGAGTTGTCTTTACTTTTGTCTACAAACATTAAATTAATTGATTTATTTAATTGAAGTGACCGTTGTTAAAAATATAATTGTCTTTTCGTTTAAATCATAAAGTATCAAACGATACTTTTGGGCTCGGCCTTTCGGATAGTGTAGTGTTATCACGGTATTTCTATAGGGCGCGGTCACGTGACGTCGCAAAGTAACGTGAACCGTAACATGGCGAACAGTTTAAATTAGCGACTACTTCGTTCAAATTCGTCTTGAGGACTTAAAATGACTGCTTAGAATTAAGTTACGACGTTGATTTTAGGTGTCAATAAACTGTAGACGTGTATATAATTATCGGAAAAACATTTAAAAAAATCACTTTCGGTCGGAAATAAAATACACCTGGAAAACTCTAATGATTAGGTAGAACTTCAACTACTTGGGACTTCAGTTATTGAGGTAAACGTGGTATTTTTTGATTGAGTTAGGACGACGATTTTTGTTATCATTAAACTATACAATGTACCTATATAATTATCGAGAAAAAATCACTTCCGGTCGGTAAATACCGAAGAAAAACTGTCTACAGAATCAAGTTTTGACGATTTAGGATTTCACTGGTTGAATGGTTGAGGTAAAAATGGTACTTATAATTTTGTTAGGACGTTTATTTTAGGTATTAATGCAACGTCGACTAATTATCGAGAAAGAAAACAATAAAATCACTTCTGGTCTGAAAATACCGAGGAAAAGCTCTACTGATTTCACTGGTTGAGTCGTTGAGATAAAAGTGGTACTTAGAAGTATGTTTGAACATTGATTTTAGGTATCAATTGAACGCCGACTAATACCTATATAATTAATTATCAAGGAAAAGTTGGAAAAATCACTTCCGGTCGGATAATACACCGGAAAAATCTCTACTGATAAGAAGTTCCGACTACTTTGGATTTCACTGACTGAGGTATTATTTCATTTTCCTTAGTATATTCCGATCGGAAGTGATTATTTTTGTTTTTTTTCTCTCGGTAAATATATATTTATTAGTCGGCATTGAATTAATATCTGAAATCAATGTCCTAACATAATTATAAGTACCATTTTACCTCAACCACTCAACCAGTGAAATCCAAAATCGTCCAAAACTTGAATCTGTAGAGAGCTTTTCTTCTGTATTTACCGACAGAAAGTGATTTTTTTCTCGATAATTATATAGGTAGTCGAGTATTAAATGATAACAAAAATCGTCGTCCTAACTCAATCAAAAATACCACGTTTACCTCAATAACTGAAGTCCGAAGTAGTTGAAGTTCTACCTAATCATTAGAGTTTTTCAGGTGTATTTTTATTTCCGACCGAAAGTGATTTTTTAAATGTTTTTTCCGATAATTATATACTCGTCTACAGTGTAATGATACAAAAAATCGTCATTATAATTCATTCATAAATACCTCAATCAGTGAAATCAAAAGTAGCCGAACTTCTAATCAGTAGAGTTTTTGCGGTGCATTTTCCGACCGTTAGTTTGATCTGTACCCGAGCAAACACTCGAAAATTGCCCTCCTTTTCCTAAAGGGATTTCGACCGTCAGTGGCCCAATGTCCCCGCAGAGGTATTTCATTTTCTCCCACAGAATATAGTTGTATCAACTATACGCTTGAGTGAAGCTCTGTTTTGTTCTTTTTCTTTCTTATCCAGTGAATCCAACATCACTTTGGTGCCTTCTATTCGGCCAGAATCGAACTTTGTGGTACTAGAGTTGCTGTGAGAGTTGTATTTGCCTATTACATCTTTCCACTTTCTATAAGGGCGTAGAGTTACTAAAGCTCCATATTTTTGGTATTTACCTTTTACCAGTGAACTCATTGGCAAATAACACACAAAACGTCCCCCGGAATCCCCCGGTTTCGGGCCCAAATTTTCGGACCCCCCCCCGAACGAAATTTCTGGCTACGCTACTGGCCATTAGCCCTCTCTCATGCACCGCATCGTCCGCTCTGGCTGACCGAGTGACACAGATTATATACACTGAATATTAAAAATAACTTCCGTGAGCATAAATTAATTTCATAACTTATGAGAAGGATAACAAGCTTTCACGTAAAATGCCTAATGAAGTGTACTCATTTAATCCAATATATTAATTTTTAACATTATTATTTTTTTACAGCCAAATAGATTTCTACATTTTTAATCATTATACAGAATTTTAACTGACTATTCCGTTAATTAATTGACTATTTCCTTTAGGGATTTTCTACATATTCAATATTTTGAATCATTGGTATTAATTCCATATTCGACTCCCCTAAAACTATACAGTACATACTTTGGTTAATCCTCACCAGCTCCAAAATTTCTGCGATTATCATGGCTTTATCTGCGAGGGATATTATAAGTACTATTGCTCCAACTAAGACAAGATTGATCTCTACTACTGTATGTATTGCTTTATGTAATATTGTAAATATGGATAGGATTAGTGGGAAAAAACCGCCAAAAGACCAAAACTATTTGGTACTTTATTTATTGGTATTAGGTAACAAGTAGCTGGAAAATGCATATAAGCTACAATAATACGTACGATATGATCTTATCTAATCCTAACAAAGTAGTCAGTGTATCACAACTTAATTAACTGGTTTTATGTGTCTTGTAACCTTGGTTGGGTTTTCAATTCTTGAAAAATCGTATATCAAAGTATTGGATATAAAACTTAATTCATTATTTGTAATAGATAAAAGTTGAGAGAGTAACATAATAAAATATGTGCAATCTATGATTGCAAACATGTAATCTTTTTCCCCATTAAAAATATTTTACTGATATCACACTACAATTAACAATTTGTTACGCAAAATACTACGGTTACAGTAAAAACCATATTAAATTGTAAATTTTGTAGTGAAAGGAAGATTCAAATGTGGTAATAATTTTTAGAAAACCATTCAACTTATGTTTTGTGTTAGTTCGAACTCATTTTTTGTTGCGCCGTTCTATCGTTTATAACTAAGAGGGTGTAGATTTATTATATGTTGGGCCTAATAGATGACAAGGTAAGTTCTTGAACAAACTGAAGATAAAAACCTTCTATAAAGTAATGTTTTCGTCAATATTATACACCTAGAATTCCTTTGTATAATGGTGTATGAGGTTAAAGATGTTTCATCGTAGTATTGAAATTATACGAGTAACTTAAAAATAATTAACATTTGGGTAAATAGCAATTACATTAGTTAAGTACTAATCAAAACTTTTAATTTAAAAGTAATTCTATAAAATCCAAGAAATAATATAACACAATATACGAAAATAATATTTCCTATTTACTGTTAATTTTACTACATTTTTCTTTAGAAGCAGACATTTTGAAGTTTTTGTACCTATCTTAAATAGCTATCTCATTTCACTTAACGTAAAGTGTAGCGGAGTAGTACCGTTAGAGGGAGGAGTGTAGAGCCAGGCGACTGTAATTTACTGTCGACAGTAGGAGGAGCCAGCAGCCATTGCAAACTTGTATCCCTCCATGACTGCCCCCTCCTCACGATTCGGCGTTGACGGAATGGGCTCTTTTCGACGTTGGCGGAATGGAGCTGATTCGGCTCTGGCGGATTGGTTAATGAAATTCGGAGTTCGCGGACAGTTGAAGATTCTACTTTAAATTTTTCCTATAGCACCGATAAATTCTATTATTCGTCCGTCAACATCGAAGAGTTTCTACATCAGTCCGTGAGCTCCGAATTTATTCGACTCTATAGGAATCTTTAATTTTCGCCTCTAAAAGACACATGAGTCCGCCAGGACCGAATAACGAGACAGTCCGCCAACTCCGAATCCTCCTAGATTCCGTGAGTGGCTTCGTCCGATAGCTCCGAATAATTTGCTCTCCAGTCCGTGAACGTCGAATCATTCGGAGCTGACGGAAAGTATCGTTTTCGGTCTTGGCGGACGAATTCACTATTCGGCCCTGGCGGATTCGGTCCTCACGGACTCCACCCTCCCATTACACCACAGAGCACTCACTTTTTACGATTAAATTATTTTGTATTTGGCCGTTTCTTTCACATATGTATTTAAATAACCAAACTAACATATGATCGGAAGACCAAATACCTGTCAAATGACTTCTATTTACATTCAATTAATTTGTATAAATGGCAATAGCCGAATTTATAAAAATTAATTGAATATATATATATATATATATATAATAATACAAGACATTAATTGTCTAGTTGAGAATTATACTAATTATATCATGAGTTTATCTTAAAACAATCATTAAAAGTCTACTTTGTTAATAGAAAAAAACTCATCAATATTATAGAAAGGGTACATTAATATTTAATGCACTGCCTGACTCCCGCAAGGCCGAAAGCTTTTGAAAGAGGTGTGAAAACTCTTCTTTTGAACAGTTACCCTTACAGCGTTCAGGAGTATTTAAACCGTATTGTTACGGCCATCTGAAAAATAGAAGATTTTTAGTACATGTATATTCTCAATTAATAATAATATTATTAGTTGAAGATTGTTTGTAGTAAAGGATTTGAGTTCTGAGTACTTTGGAAAAATATTAAAGAGTGTTTTACACACCAACTATATTTTACTCCCCAATACTAGTTTGGAATAGAATATTTCCAAAGCTTGTTTGTATGAGTTGATAATGGGTAATGGGTTAATTACTCCAGAAATAAAATACTATATTAGTATGTAAAGTAAATTAAGTCTGTTATGCACAGGCAGCTGTCTCTTTATTTTGAACAAAACAATCTGATTTCTGAATTGCAGTTTGGATTTAGAGAGGGAAGATCCACTATCGATGCAGTCATGAATATTATTGATCACACATTAAAGCATTTGATAGTAAGGAATCTGTAGCTTTGTCACTTTTGGATCTGAGTACGGCGTTCTATTGTGTCTCATTTACTTCTATAGTACAGAAACTTAAGTTTTATGGTATCTCAGAGATTTCATGTAAAATAATTACTTCATATCTTGAAAGCAATATGTGTGTGTGAAAGACAAGACAATTCTTTATTTTCACATTCATCAAGAAGGAAATGGCGTCAAATACAAATTATCTTAAACATTTTTCCCAGGTTTGTTGTCATTAGCTGCCTAGGTCTTCACATTCTCTGCGAGTCGGCTCTCCAATTCAAGAATTCTTTTACTGAGTAAAAGGGTCTCTCTTGGAACCAGAAGTGCAGGCTTTTCTTCAACTTCCTTCCTTCCATTTTCTTCAGCTCATCAGGGAGATTATTGAAGAATTTTGCTCCATGCAATAGACAACAATATTAATTTTGTACGAAGAAATATCAGTTTACCATTGATAATGTATTACAACCTTAACTTATCGACTACTGGAACCAGCCAAACCAGGATATAAAAAACTGAATCTTTATTTTTCACCATTCAGACAATTTTAAGTTATTGACAGTTTTTCTCTGACCTCTGAATTTCAACAACAGGAGGAGTCTGACAAACCTCGACTCAAAAACAGTTTTTTTTTCTAACTTTTGAATTTCAATAATCAACTACATTAATATTGACATTTCCACTTTTTGACAATTTGACTCCTCAAAATATACTTTTTTAACAAATTTATCTACAACAGGAATAAGACAAACCTGGCTGAAAAAACTGTTTCTACATTCAATAACACACTTTCTACACAATGTCAAACTACCCTTGTGGCTCCTGTGGTATAGGAGTCAAGTACTCCTCAATTGCTTGCACAGGGCCTTGCAAAAACTGGTTTCATGGAAAATGTGTGGGAATAACAAGTGCTGACCTTAAAAAAATTTCAAAGGCTGGTTACACCACCTGGAAATGCAAACGGTGTAGCGTGCTCCCTATCACAAATCAAAATGAGCACCATCTTAACAAGGAAGACATTCTACAGGATCAAGTACATTATACATCATATACCATTGTGGAAAAAATTCAAAATTTAGAGAATTCCGATGAGGTTGACCTTAATCTGTCTCTGGCTCTTGCGGCTGAAGCAGGAAATGCCCTTCTACAAGAGAAATCTACAATTAAAAGCAGAAAAGGCCCAACTCCTTGAAAAGTGCACAAGACTCGAGGCAAAGTTGGCAGATACTACAGAAGAATTAGAGGAAGTGGACCAAATTTAGGAAAAATGTCAGAGTAAAGTTGAGAATCTGCACCAAGAACTGGCAAACTTGCAAAACCAACTAGACAGAGAAAAACAAAATCAAACTCAACTACATCAGTTCTTTGAAGAACACGACATTAATCAACGTAAAATCATTGATAGCTATGAGATCAAGATTGCCAACCTAGCTAACACCATAAAATTACTCAGTACCAAGCTAGAATCAATGACAAACGACACAGAAATCCACCAAGTCCCACACAGAAATGTCGATACACAAACAAGTCCACCCACTAGAGACGTTTCCTTGCCACTGGCAATCACTTGTAAACCGACTGACGATCAACCAAGCAACCATTCCCTAATACAGGATATGACCTATCTAAAAGCCCGACAAGATCAAGTTGAGAACTCTATTAAAATACTACAGAACCAGTTGCAGAATCATGCAGATGGACTCCAGCCCAGGCCAGCAAAGCACATACCCTCTAACAAAAATAAAATCACAACTCCAAACAACCACTTCAGTGTTTCCCTACAAGTTGCTAAAAATAGAGTGTGTAAGCAAAACAAAAAAGCTGCTCACATACCAGCAGTTAGTCCCCACCATATAGAGCCAACCGAGACTACACCAGTGTCTTCTGCAGAAAATGTCCGGAAAATGTCTAAAAACCCACCTTTGAACTCAAAGCAAAGGGCCAAGGATGAGACCTGTGAAGAGTTCTTCTCTAAACACATTGTGTTTTTCAAGAACCACATGGTCAAGCACTATGGCTACTTGAGTTCACCTGCTGCATTACCACACCTTAAAGATCCAGATCAACCATCCCTCACCTCAGTCGAACTGACACCTCCAACAACGTACTCTACCACAAATGACCTGCTACAACACCCAAAACATTTTTTAGACCACGACTTAATAAACAGCAAATTAAAGTAGCTAGGTCCCAGGCCACTACTTCAAAAACCAGAACAACTCCCATCACCATCTTCCACCAGAATGTTCAAGGCTTAAGAAAAAAGATAGAAAGAATAAATCACTTAATGAGTGACCTCGAACCTACTTTTTCTGGTACTTACTGAGCATGGACTGAGCACAGAGGAGTTATTACTTACTAAAATCAGTGGGTATAATCTAATAACACACTTCAGTCAAAAAGAACACAGATCGGGGGGAGTTGCAATATACATCCAAGAATTTGCTAATACAGAGGTAGAAGAAGTAAATATCTCAAACCAAAGCATAGAGTTGATCATGGAAACGGCATTAGTATAAATAAAAATAAAAAATAAAACACTTTACTTACTGGGTATTTACCGCTCTCCAGGAGGACAGGCCAGACTGGCTGTTGATGTTTCATCTGAAAATACTTGCCTCTTTTCAAGCAGAAGGCAAAGTCCTTGTTTTAATGGGTGACATTAATGTAGATAGGCTGACTGAAAATGCAGACAACATATACCTCGAAAATGAACTACAGACCTTTGGAGCAAGACGACTACCACTTCCAGCGACAAGAATCACCAACTACTCACAAACATCTATAGACTGTATTTGTACCAATATACAGGAGGATTTCATTGAATTTACAGTAGTTGAAGCTGGAATAGCAGATCACACAGGCCAAACATGCACTGTCACAATAGAAAAAGATGTACCTTTTATAAAAGAAACTTCACAAAAAAGAATTTTTTCCAGAAAAAACCTAGACAGCCTAAAAGATGAACTCTCCAAAGAAAACTGGGACAGAGTTCATAGTGCTCCCTCCCGATGCCTGAAGAAGCATACAATGCCTTTCTTACAACTGTAAGACTAAAATTGGATCATACATGCCCCTGTAAAAAAGGTAAGAGCAAAGCGGAAAGGTCAGAAAACCATTCAATATGATGAAGAAGCCAAAACACTAAAACAAGATTTTCTCGCCGCTCTACACAGATACCAGATCACTGGAAGTGAAAACGACAAAAAATCAATGGTAGACAGAAAGAAAAACTATGATCTGAAGCTAAGAAATCTAAAGCGAAACACTGTAGCAGAGTACATTACAAGTACTGATAATAAGTCTAAGGCTATCTGGGAAGTAATTAACACAGAAAAACAATGTAAACAGAGGGAGGAACCAAATCTGCAACTAGAGATAGACGGTAACCTCGTAGTTCAGAGCCCTGCGGACATCGTTGAACAATTGAACAAATACTTTGTTGAAATAGCAGATGCAACTTTAGAAAGAAATAGAAACCAATTTAAAAATAAAACAATAACACATCCAATGATCCTACCACCTAGCAGGAGTTCATTTCATCAACAAGCTGCCACACCGAATAAAAAATGCCCCAACGCTCAAGGCGTTCAAAACTCGTCTAAAACGCTTTTTAGCGACACAGGCATTTTATAATGTCGACGAGTATTTGGCAAAAAACTGGGAGACCAGCCAATAGGTATGTCGCCCCGTCGCTGGTGGTGGGATGATTGGCGAATAAAAGGAAATGAATGAAGGTGAAATTGTATGTTTGATTGAGGATTTTGATGTAGAACGGATGGAAAAATTTTAGTTACAATAACGTTATTTGACGCATGCTATACATGTTAACCATGTCTTGGCAATAAAGAAATTTGATTTGATTTGAGCAATATCCAGCCATTAATTCTAACACCTACAACAACTGAAGAAGTTTTAAAAACAATAGCCTCATTAAAATCCAAGTTCTCAAGTGGAGTGGATAAGATTCCATCAAAAGCTGTAAAGCACTGTGTCAAACAACTAGCAGCTCCTCTTGTCAGTATAATAAACAAATCTTTCAATGTAGGTCAGTTTCCTTCTGCTCTAAAGATAGCTAAAATATACCCAAAACACAAAAAAAGGCTCATACACTAAACAGGAAAACTACCGACCTATTTTCATTAATCTCAACCTTTTCAAAAATAATAGAGAAGATCACACTTTCAAGAATGATGGCCCACCTGGAAAAATATGATCTAATTGCGAAAAAACCAGCATGGATTTCTCAAAGGCAGGTCTACGACCTTAATTGAGCACACTATTGACCATCTGGAGGCTCGCAGGTACGTTTCAGCAGTACTGCTAGATTATAGCAAAGCTTTTGACTGCCTAGGTCATGACCTTATTCTGAAAAAACTGTCAACGCTGGGAGTAGAGGGAGTGGGTGGTCAGTTACTTGAAGGGCCGCAGTCAATTAGTTGAAATTCAACAAAACATAAATGGAAAAAGATGTACATATCGATCCAAACAGCTCCCAGTCACCAGAGGAGTGCCCCAAGGCTCAGTGCTGGGACCCTTCTTATTCATTCTCTTTACAAATGACTTTTTCCAGCTTCATCAGTAAGGAAAATGTTGGAACCTATAATGTATGCAGATGATACAACTCTTCTGTTTACACATAACACTCCACAAGGATTACACTCAGATATCCTATCATCAACAGATAAAGCACTTCAATACTGTCTTCAAAATGATTTGGCCATCAACCCCTTAAAAACAACACAGATAAATTTTAGCAGAAAACAGGAGCAACTCCCAGAAATTCCAGAAATTACAGTGGAAAAAACTATAAACTTCTAGGTCTAACAATTGATGCGGAACTTTCTTGGAACGATCACATACACAACTTGTCTAAAAAGCTTTCGTCTGGAATTTATGTGGTGAAGAGAATGATGTGGATAGGAGGTCTAGAAACAGCTAAAACAACATATTATGCTGTGATTGAGTCACATATAAGGTATGGATTGATCTCATGGGGAGGAACATCTGAAGGAAATCTTAACAAAATCCTAGTTCTCCTAGAAAAAAGGCTGTCAGGGCACTCGCAGGACTAAACTACAATGATAGCTGCAGGGAAGCTTTTAAATCCCTAAAGCTTCTAACTGCTCCAGCACTCTACATCCATGCCGTAGTCATGTATGCAAAGGAACTAGACCTTTCTAGGAATGAGGATTTTCACTCCTATTATACTAGAAGAGCAAACGACTACAGTCTTCCTGCCCATCACACAACCCAATACAGTAAGAAACCCTCATATATTGGTCGCAAAATTATCAACTCCCTTCCATTTTACCTGAAGACTACGCCAGTGAACAAACTAAAGAAACAAACCTATATGGCTTTCAAACAGAGCATGATAGGCTGTTATTGTGGCTTTTGTCGTGCTATAGCTTTCGTCCTATTTATGGCATAGATTGCTGAGCTAAGTTTAAGGCATAAGTTATTAATATGATTTAGCCATGAGAGTTTGTCATCAACAATGATTCCAAGATAATTAGTTGAGCTGACAGATTGAAGATTTGGTAGATCTGAAATGTCATCCTTCTTGTTCTCAAATGAAATTTGTTTCGTCTTTGATTCATTGAAAACCAGGTCATTGTTTCTACAGTAGTCCATAGCAATGTTAACAGCAATGTATGAATTTATTTCTAGATTTTCCACTGAGCTATTGGCAGTTAATAGCATAGAATCGTCAGCATACATGACTAAATTACTGTATGAATGTAAAACGTTAGGAAAATCATTAGTAAATAATATAAAAAGTACAGGCCCCAACACAGATCCTTGCGGTACACCACGGTCCATTGACAGGACCTCAGATCTAGAAATTGTAGTAATTCTTTTTATGGTCTGAGTCACTTCTACAAACCTGGCGTCTTCCTTCAAGGTATACTGAGAACCATGAAAGTGCTGTTCCTTGGATTCCTAGATGAAAAAGTTTTCTTATAATCAAGTCATGGCTTAGACAATCAAATGCCTTACTCAAGTCAAGTTGCACTCCCACTACATTATTTCCAGCCTCGATATTGTCCACAATGTGCTCAAACAGATCTACTATTGCAGTCATGGTGGATCGTCCCTTAATAAAACCATGCTGTTCCTCTGTCAAAAGGTTGTTCAGTTTGAAGATGCTTGAAAAGTCTAGAGAGTACAATTTTCTCAATAATTTTGGATTCAGTTGGAATTAAAGATATTGGCCTAAAATTTTCTATGTGGTGTTTACTGGATTTTTTTGTGAAGAGGGATAACTTTGGAAATTTTCATACTTGAGGGGAAAGTACCATGCAGAAGAGACAGTTGTGTGATATGAAAAATCGGTACCGCTACTTCATTTTTACAAAATTTTAGAATTTTTGAGGATATTTCATTTAAGCCAAAAGAGGATTTTGTTTTTTGTGAGTCTATTACTTTACTTATTTCTTCAATTGGATGTGGGTTCCATAGAGGTGAGTGGCATTCCAACAGGTGAGTTCTGAACAAATTGCATTGTTGGGTTGATGCACAGGTTCTGTTTGAGAGTTTCATCAGCAATAGTTGAGAAATAGTTGTTAAAATGGTTGGCTATATCTATAGGGTCGTCAATTTTGTCTCCGTTTTTTAACTATGAAGTCAAATCCAGAAATTGTGTCCTTGTGCTGATGATTTCTCCTCGCTGTTTATGATCTCCCAAACAGCCTTATTTTTGTTAGCAGCATTGTCAATATGAGCAGCACTAGCCTCTTGTCTTAAGGTCCTTAGTTTTAAGTCGTAAGCCTTCTTTAGCTGCGTAGAAGTTTGTTTATCCTCTTGGCTGCCAGAAAGACAACATCTCTCATTTGCTTTAAGAAAATCTTTCTTTAAGCGGAGAGCTTCTTCGTCATAGCATGGTCGAGCTTTTGGTTTTGCCACAACTCTGAATTTCTTGATTGGACAAGTGAGATCTAAAAAGTATGTTATTGTCTTCAAATATTGTCTGTAGGCCTCTTCCACACTATCTTGTTGAATTACATTAGTCCAAGATTCCTCAGCCAAATATCGTTTGAGATTTGTTTAAGTTCTCTGGACTTACGTGTCGATGAGAGGAGGTAGTAGTTTTTTTTTATTCAACAGACAGAGGCAGATAACAAAGTTGTCCGAAATGGTCACTTATACCAGTATGGAGAATTTTCACTTGAGATTCATCAATTTCAGCATTTGTGCAGATAGCGTCTATGGAGGACTGATGACCTTGAAATACTCTGGTCGCTGAAAGTTGGAGTCGTGTCATGTTATGGGACAAAAGAAATTCATCAAACATAATAGTTTCCCTAGTAGGTCTTAAAATGTCAATATTTATATCCCCAATCAAAATAATTCTGCTGTGAGTCGGAATGTTATCCAGAACTTTATGAAGGACCTCGATAGCTTCTGCTGTGATGTCAGTCAGATTATTAGGAGGCCGATATACACCTATCATATAAAGTTGTTCTTTTCCAGAAAGTTTGATAGAGGCAACTGTTACTTCACAGACTAAGGGTATACTGAGGTGTTCCATTTCCAAACTTGTAGTTTCATTCTCTATTTTTGTTACTTTTGTATAGGAAAGGATCTAACACAACAATGAATACTGTCACAATAGGAGTACCTCAGGGGTTAGTCCTTTTTTATTTTTAGTTTATAATAAATGATTTGCCAAACAATCTCAATCTAAACTCAGTCATCTATGCAGACGACACATCACTTTTTGTAAATAATAGAATTATAAAAGACGCAGGAATATTTGAAGCGGTGAGATTAAAAAGGAAAACATTCCAGTTTTTTGACAAATTGAGTTGAAATAGCCATTTTGTTTTTCAGGACCTAAATGCTTCTAATGAGATAAATAAAGAAAACATTCCTTTATATTTAATAGCCATGGGCAACCCATTTGATTCTAGACTGAGATTAAGAAAGAAAACATTCCAGGAATGTTTTCCTTTTTAACCTCAGTGAGGAGTAGTTCGTTGTTTGGCCAGTAGAGTGCATTGTGTGTAATATTGGTTTATTATTGCTAATACACTAACCTGTAAGTAGTTAAAGTTGTAAGGTTATGAGAGTATTTAACACTAATTTATTTTCAGTAATTGTGCTATTACCCCTCTAAGTTAAGTGAGTTCTAATCATTTTGATGATGATCAAAAACTATGTCTGAAGCATCAGAAAATGAAGAAAGCCCTGCTAAGAAAAGGAGAGGCGTAGGAAATGCTGTAAGTAAAATGAAAGTTGCTAGGCTGAAAGGAGAAGAGTTTTGTAAACAACTTCTGGAGTATTAGTTGAACAAAAGACTACAGGTCCTGAATGTGACTGTAGGAACAAATGTACCTCTAATTTTACTGAGGAACAAAAACTTAAAAATAGTTAGTACGGTTTACAGTGGTAGGCCTAAGAATGAACGGGACACTTATTTGATAGGTTTGATTGACCGCTGTGATGTTCAAAGGCACAGATCTATTAGTCCACATTCAAAACAGCTTTCCTCATCTTTTAAATATAACACCGTAGTTGATGGTAAAAAGTTTGAAGTGTGCCGTAAGGCTTACTTAAGCTTACATGCAGTAACTAGCAGTATGGTTGTTTTTTCGTTTGACATCTATTTTAACCAAAGGAGAGCAGCCTATGGATATGAGAGGTAGACATGGTAATCATTCAAAAATTCCAAATGAAGTTTTTTTAATTAAGTTGAATGAGCATATCGAATCATATCCAAAAAAAAACCTCTCATTTACTCATCCATCGAAGTAACTTACCTAGAGGCTGGCCTTACATGCAAAATTATGCATGATAATGTTCATTGAAAAAACATTCTGATCTTAGCAAAACAATTAAATATGAATACTTCCTTAATTACTACAAAGAAAAATATGGATACCGATTCGGTAGGCCACAAGTTGATGTGTGTTCTACATGCGAAAATCTTAATACTAAAATTAAATCTACAAATCTGACTGATAGTGCAAAGAAAACATCTGCAGTGGAGTTAATGATCCATAAAAGGAGAGCATGTAAATTTTACAAAAAGATTGAAGAGATCACTGGAAATTTGCAAAAATAGGGATGATGTTCATGCAGTGGTGTTTTGATTTTATGCAAAACCTCCCTTTACCTTGCATGCCTGTGCAGGAGATGTTTTATCTCCGAAAATTATGGCATTATGTGTTTTGTGTCCACAGCTTAAGTGATGACAAGGCTACAATGTATACATACCATGAAGGAGTTGCAAAAAAAGGTGCTAACGATTGTGTGTTCCTTATTGAATGACTACATCAAAAACAGTGTTAATGAACAAGTAAAACCTCTTTATGTTTTTAGTGATGCATGCCCAGGGCAAAAATCGTAACCAAACAATGGTTAGGTATTTTTTATCATTAACTCTTATGAAGCGGTTTCATGAAATTCAAGTTTTTTTCCCAACTAGAGGGCACAGTTTTTTTACCTTGTGACCGGGATTTTGGGGGGTCATCAAGAGGGTAATTCGTCGCCATGACAGAGTTTATTTCCCCTGAGCAATACAATAAAATGATACAAAGTGCAAAAAAACTGGAGCCTAAGTTCATAGTAAAAAGTGTTAAAAATCATGACATACTTGATTTTAACCAGTGGTGGCCTGAATATTTCAAAAAAAAACCTGTCAAAGTGTAAGAACTAAGGAACCTTTCAAAGTCAGTACATACAGCCATCTTACTTTTTCTGCAGCAAAAAGGGGATACGTGACTGCACGTCGATTCATTGATGGATTGAACAGTGATAGTATTTTCAAACTTTACAAAGGTGGTGAAGTTATCCTTCCAAGTGAAAGAGCCTATAATGGAAAAGTTCCAATTAAGGTAGCCTAAACTTAATGTTGGGGGGGGGGGGGGGTGGGGGGGGGGGGGGGTGGGGGGGGGGGGGGGTGGGGGGGGGGGGGGGTGGGGGGGGGGGGGGGTGGGGGGGGGGGGGGGTGGAACAACTCAACAAGCAATAAAAAAGTAAAATTATGTTGTATTGATATTGACGAAATCTATTGCATCACTGTATGATTAATGATGAATAAAATCTTGAATCTTGAATCTTTGAATCTAGATTTCATTTGGGCCAACTCTAATATAATGTTTGGCAGACTTTGAAATTTTTTTTTCCGTTGGTGTAAAACTTGTTGTAGTTTGAGTCCCATTTTCTATAGTTGTTTTAGTTTCGAGTTGCTCGCTTTCTTTTAGGTATAACTCTTTGTTTAACTGGGAATTTTGTGTTTCAAGGTATTTAATTCTGGTGATTTGATCTGCATTGAGTTTTTCTTGTTGTTTATCGTGGTCTTCAAAGATTTTTTGAATTTCCTTATTCTTGTGCTTTTTTTTTGAATAATACTTTGTAAGTCTGATAACTCTTGAGTCAAGGCTTCAATCCTACTAAGATATTTGTCTTCTCTACTGGTAAATTCTTCGATCCTTGCTTCAGTGCTTGCCAGATGGCACTGAGCACATGCCAACTTGTTTTCCAGAAAAGCTAGATGCTCTTTTAATAGCTTATTCTCTTCAAGCAATGCCGAACCTATTTTAGCAGCCATCGTCAGCTTATCATCTTCATTTGCATTCTGTTGTAGGAGATTGTTATCCACAAGGCTGTTTTCCAAAGTTTTAATGGAACTATTGAGAATTTCATTTTCCAGACTATTTGAGTTAACAGATGTGCTTAGAGAAAAACTGTCATTACTTACATTACCTAAATGGTCAGCTAGAATGTTTTCTGTGTTAAAACGAGGGCTGGGTTGCTCTGTAAGTGGAAGCATTTTGCATTGATTGCATTTCCATGTAGTATGGCCAGCCTTCAATAGTTTCCTCAGATCACCATTTGAAAGTCCAGCGCATTTTGCATGGAACCAAAGTTTACAGTGTCCTGTGCAAGCTACCGAAGAGTACTTGACTCCTATACTGCATACACCACATGGATTCTTAGACATAATGCAATACAGAAGAAAAAGTTGGCTCAAATTGGGGTTAAGTATGATATAGAATAGGTCAAAGATAAAAATTGGGCAGCTTTGGCAGGTTCCAGTAGTTAATTTAATAAAAAAGGTAAAAAGCTGACAGTTCTTTATATCCTTTATATCCAGTCCTTTATATCCACATAGAGTTCATGTTATGAAATATATTTTATATTTTACTCTGTATAATTTTCAATTGTTGCCTATTTATATTTATATGAAAATTAAAGTAAAAACAAATACACAAATAGAATGTTTTTGAAAATATTTAAAATTTGTTTACAGATAAAATATGAAAAAGTTTGACAAACAACATACAAACAGATAGACACTGAACAAGAAAGTTTGTTTTAAAAAATACACACAAACATATAGACCCTGTAGTATTGTCTTTGAAGGTCAATGCTGATCACTGATTTTATCTACAGTCAATGTATAGCCCAACTTGACAAATGAGACAGTGTCAATGATGTTTACTTAATAGCTTGTCAGTGTCCATGGATACCAGCATAGCCCAGCACCGGGACTGTTAGATAATGACAACAGCTGGTTTTCAGTAGTAGGCTAATCAACCAACTTTCCTGCAAGCTGTTTGTAGTGGGGTATCCTGTTTGGAGAATTCTGCCACAGGAAGACTACAGTAGTCAATCTCTGGATAGTGTTCTTTTTTATTTTAAAAATATAATTTAATTATTTAGATTTATTATTGGTACTTTAACAGCACATGCTCTGATTACAAATTACATTTTAAGACACATTAGTCTCTTTTAGTAGGAATTATAACTTTAAATTCAAAGTTAAATATTACAGTGAAACATGTGCTTCCAACAAATGGTAAGTGAATCCAGATTCTTCATTAATTTAATAATATAGTTGTTTATAAAACTTGAAATGTAAGACTTATGAATAAACTTTATACTTATCCAAAACTTTTGGTATGCTTCAAGTATAGCAATACTGAGTTGAAAAGTGTTAAAAATTGTTAAAGAAAACTGTCCAATATTCACATTATTTCATACACAACACCTCATTTGACTCCTGATAATGTAGCCTAATTCATGCCAATCCTGTGAAATTGTTAATGCTTAATGTGGGACAACAATAAACATCCCTGACTCTTCTTGAAGTGTCAAATCGGTTTTTGTTTCACGTAGTATAGGTTCAACTGAAAGATCAAACGAGCAAGAAGGTAACCCTTTTAAGATTTCAAGGAGTTGGTTCTGTTAAGAATATGGACTATATGTGCTCTCAGTTTGCTTTGAGCATTATGCTTTTGATTATTTACCTTAAACATTTGATTAATTACCTTTTAAACATCATATTTACTATCGGTAATTAAAAAAATAATTAAGTTCAAGCTCAGGAAATAAACAATTTGTGTTTTGTTTCAGAAACGGAAATGCTCAGAGCTTTATATGACTTCGAATCCACTATACCTCAGACAATCAATTTCTCGAAAGGCGACTTTTTCGTTCTTCATCCTAGTATAAACAAGCAACGCAACTGGTGGCATGTCATCAGTGTCACGGGCCAAGTGGGATATGTGCCTAACAATTACGTTCAGACTGTAGAGGTAAGATTATTGTGCTGTGCTTGATTAGGCTAAGTTACTGTACAGTCTTTATTATTGAGACTTCAATCACTGCATCTCATTTACCTACTCTTTAGGATTATTAGGACTTTGAAAACAAAATCGTTTTGTTCAGTTCATGATACAGATATGGTTGATAAAAATATTCTGAAGACACACTAGAGGCTCAGGTATTTGTTGGTCTGCAACTCATATTTGTCCGTTAACCTGTCCTAAAGAACTATAACTATATTTGGACTCATAACATATTTTGAAAACAAAATAAGTTTTTGAAACTGGATGCCTTTTTTATTCCCTCATGTAGGCTACACATGATGAGTTGAAGTAATGTGATCGCACAGAAAATTAATTTTGACATTATGATGAAAATACCTGTTTTGGGGCATCTTGATGTTAAAAGTAATGTTCATAAAAAGAATTGTGTGTCTGACTATAAATAGAATTGAAATAGATGGTCGCATTTTAATGGAATTTGATATTTAGCTGTAACTTGTGAATATTTTTTGTTTATAATATCATTCACCAGATTATTGTTTTAAATTTTAATTTTTTATGGTTTTTTATAATGTGTGTTTTAGTTGAAAATAAAACTTTTCTCAATCAATAACAGTTCTAATGATTTTGATAAAATTTGTACCATTCATAGTCCAAAATATGTTTAGCAACCCAGTACAAGCCATATCAGCATAAGAGTTTTCTAATCCTTCATAAACGTTTAGTGCCAGAACAGTGGTTGAGTTAAGCCTGAAGTCAACATCCAGAGCTGTAAATTTGTATTTTCAAACATTTGTATTACACATCCATTTAAACTAGCAATCTTTGAAACTTTTAAAATCTACATTCTATTAGAAATATGTTTAACTAATTCAGCAACTAAATGCAGCTGCAAAATAATCAGTCCCTCTTCTTTTCCAGGTCGGCTCAAGATGTGTTCTGGATTTTTTAACCAAGTGTATAAAGGCGTTAGATAAAGATAACCAAGCCAACAGTAGCTCTCGGAGGCAGGAATTGATTAATGAGTTGAAGAAGAGACGGCACTTCCTCGCAATGCGGATTGCCCCCCGGGACTCCAGGTCCCCCATACCTCCGCAGAGAGTGTCGTCCAGCCCCTCCACCCCCCGCTGCAGCTCCGCCCTGGCCTTCGCTTCCAATACTGCCAACAGCTCCGACATATTCTCTAATGTGAGTTACAAGGAAAAAAAAAAAACTCATATACACTTTGTTATTGTATAAGAAATCTAGAATACTACAGTAGATTAGGTTCCAAACGGATTATCAATAGATATTTTTTAAGTTTCTAATTTTTTATTGGATTTTTCAAAACTATTTTCCAGAAATTTAATATTACAACATGTACAACAATGTGTTTTTGAAAGTTCAGCTATAAGTGCATTACAAGTGTTGTTTGGCTCATAACTTATATTGATTAGTTTGTCTTATTATGAATTTTCTGTAAATTATAGACTTTAAAATACATAACTTTGTTTCATAACATTTTTCCAGAATAACAAATCTGGACATAACATCCACTTTTCAGTTTCTTAGAAATTCAAGACACATTGTGAATTAAAACAATTAATCCGTCCTAAACGTTAAATCTAAACTTAGAAAGCTAATATACGGGTTCACACAGTTAAGCCAAGTGTTGACCGTGGGTCAGTGCAGGTCTGTTTATTTTGCCTACGTGCAGTCAGTCTTGCTGTATGGTATCCTGGCGTGGGGAGGGGTGTCAGCCAATGTCTTAGAACCACTCGCGGTCGCACAGAGGTCTCTCATCAAAACTGTACTCAAGAAAAATCATAGGTATTCTACTAAAACTCTTTTCAACGAATTTCCAGTATTAAATGTGAGGCAGTTATATATAAAAAATTTATTATTATACATCAAAATCAATAAGATTGAAATTTTATCAGAAATACTATATAATGGCTATACAACAAGGCACAGGACTAACTACGGATTCATTACCCCTAAATTAAATCATGGTTCAGAACTTATTAACTCTTTTTATCTTGCTCAAATCATCTTTAGAAACTTGCCAGAGGAATTAAAAATGGAGAGTGACAGTGTGGCTGTCTACAAACTGAGGGTGAGTGGATGGTTGTACTGCATTGGCTGGGAGGCTGCAGAGAGGCTGTTGCGTTCTCCTTATTTTTAATACAGTTTTAGTTTCTTTTAGTATAATTACTAGTAGCATGTCAGCATCGCATATTCTCATGGATACTCCACACTTGTTAATCTAAATATTTTAAATAGTACAAAGTAATTATATATTTTAGAATATATTTATATTAGTTAACTTTTTTTTTAAAATTATAAACCTACAATGTATATTTAATCAAGTACCATGTGTAAGAAGTTTTTTTATTTTGTATTTTTAGATTAATGTGTGCAACTGTTCCGTTGAACTCTCCCCGCTCACAGACCTACAGTCTTTGCGGGGATTATTCCTGTATTTTAATTTGTATTTCTAAAGTGTGCATTTTGTTTAAGGAATAAATGTTGATTTGATTTGATTTGAATCATTTCTACATTTTCAGTGGAGCAATTATTCACCTTATATGTCAAGCTAAATGTTGTTTATTGATTTAACATAACCGTACAGGCTATTTCTGAGCCACGTGTTAAGACTTCCAGGTATGTTCCATATTCATACTGCCATTTTAAGGGAATGTTTTCAGGAAAATGATCTTACAGAAAATAGAAACATTATATGCTGTTAACTAAATTTAATTTTGGTTATCCAATATGGCTAACTTCAGATTTTACATGAATAGTGGAAGGCATTTAATATTGTAAAATGTTTGCTTACTGTGAACCATTTTTGAAAAATCAAGTTTGAATGCAAGAGCTCCACACATTCAAACTTTGCGCTGAGGAATAGTAGTCATTACTACTGGGAATGGTCCTTAGCTGGGAATGGCCCACATAACTGCAGAGATTGTGCAGTTAATAAGAAAACGACTGTGCAGTTTCTTGCTGGCGCAGTGTTACCAACCAATCACAACATATGAAAAAATTCAAAGTTTGTACCCATTTCAATCTAAAAGCAGTTACTGTTTTAGAGATAAACATGGTATAATTGTCACACGCACTATATATGTCTTACCTTCAGATTTCTAATGATTTTAGAACTTTTCCATGTAATTTTATTTTAACAGTTTATATTACGTGTATTTGGAAAAAATCACCTCAGTAATATCCATTTTTCTGCCTTAGTATTTCATTATCAGTGGCCATTTAAGAATTTCAAACTTTGCAAAATGGTACATTTTTAGAATGTAATACTTTTATTTTTCACTTTGTACAAGAGCTCGTTTTTCAATTTATGTATTTTATAGTTTTATTCGTAGAAAACAGAAGAAATGGCTGAAGTAAATGTTGTTCTTAGCTTGGAAAGAATGCAACGCTACCAAAGAGCAAGAAGCAGAATGCACCGAAAAAGCCTGTAAGGTCAGCCACGTCAGATACGAACAGTCTGACTTGCACAAACACGCCCGAGCCAGGTGACGATCTTCCCAGCATGCCCAACGGACGAGTTTCAAGTCATGGGGACGACCTTGGGCCTGAATCTGTCTACAACCTTGTGCAGGAGGTGAGCTTACAATCTTGAATCTTGATTTCACTGAGCATATACAACAGAATTACATTCCTAAGTTGGAAAGATGACTGTGATTGGAGTTGGTTTGTTACCAGTGACTACACCTTTACATTCAACTCCTTCATAATGATACGTTCATAGTGATTGCGTAATAGTCTGCTACTGACGTAATATTACGCATTATTATATTGTTCCTATTTTATGCTGTTGTCTGACTGTTGTTGGGAAATAGTTCTGGTGTGACGGCCCATTAAGAAAGACCATTTGACACTGTGAGGTTAATATTATTATTGACCAGTGAAGTACTACAGTATTTATATTGTAGTATTACCAACCAACGATTCTTCATTGTTCCTAACAGTAAAATGTAAGTACTATTACTTACAAAAATATCTACCGTCACCTAAATTATTAACAGGAAATAAGGAACAGTGATTATTATATATTTAATTAGTATGATATAAGTCCAAGTAATAGTTGCTCGGAATATTCTAGTTGATCTCAACTGAGTTGTTAAGCGGAAGTAGCCCGATACCCGTGGCAGCTTTAGCTGCAGCTGGCTGAGGAATTTGCTGATTCTGCTGACTCCAGCCTGTGTCTGGCCAAGCTGTGTCGTTTCTAGACTCTGTTACGCCCAAGTAAATCGTTTTGGGAGCAGCACCGTACGGAGTCTAGTCCGCCATTTTAACAAAAATTTTTAGCGAAAAGGTATGTGCGTGGAGTGAGTTGATCGCCGGTACTCGAACGTAACGCGTCGTCGCTCCGTGTTTGCCCTTCCCTCTAAAATCTTAAATTTTTTAACCTACTGTTTCGCTGATGAGTGATTAATATATTTTAAAATTACAGTTTAGGGAATGTGAATAGTATTGTAATAATTATTAATGTGAAAGATTAAATTAAAATCAGATTTTTGCGGCCAACTAGTTTTCTGATTATCTAATTCCCAAGTCCCGTCTCGTCCGTTACACTGGCATTTTCTACTAGATGTCAGCACTTCTTTGGTCCTCTGCCATGAGTGTTTGTACCTTGGTGAGTTCGCTGTAGTCACACAGTGCAGACAACTACCACGTGTTTTATTTGATGATTTATATGTAGTGTTATTCTACCATGGAATTATACGTCATGCAAATATCAGAAATAAAAATAAATAAAAAGATACTAAATATTCATGTTTATTAAAATGTAAGAAAATTTAAAAACATATCAGCTTAGACAAAATATACACAATTATAATACAAGGAACAAAGGCAAGGTAGATATGGTAAATGTTAGACTAGAAAAAACTAAGAAAAGTCATTTATGTATTGAAATTAAACTTTTCAACAACTTGCCAGATAGCGCATGAACAGTTAGTATTGTAAGTTTGAAAGCTCTATTAGTACTTGGTTGAAGTACGAAGCCTTTTATTCAATTGATGAGTATTTGTCCTGTGAAACTAGTGAAATGAAAATTTAGTCTACTGTTTTTATATTTGTTGTTTCTTTTAAAATTTATTTATTATTTCTCATTGGAGAAAGCCTTTTGGTGAGCCTTCCTGTGTGAATTTTGAGGCTGTTGTTACAAATTTATTGAGTTGTTATTTGTTTTATTCTCTGTTATTACTTCTCATATATTTTATTTGTTGTTGTTATGTTATGAACTTATTTATTGTAGTTGTACATTAGTTTTTAATCATGTATTTATTTTATTATAGGCGTATTGAACGGTTTTTGTATACACGAAATTGAGGAATTTGGTATTGGCGAGTTATACTAATATTATGAATTTTTTGACGATGTCAATTGCATTTATGTCTAAATACAAATCTTGCTACTTAGTCTCCATGGTAAACAGGCACTTTAGTTAAGTTGCTTGTTTGACCGTCAGGTACGCAAAGCAACGCACCTGAACTACGAGCTGTCCAAGGTGGCTATCACGGTGGTTCTACGGGGTCTCCAAGAGTTGGTACCCCCTCACTCCACCCCCTCTCTGCTCAGCGTGCAGTCACTGCTGTCCGGCGACCTGAGCATGCCGGCACGCATCCTCGACAAGACCCACGATGCTCAGCGACTGCGGCTCGTCCTGCAGGAGCTGGTCAGCTGTAAGGAAGACGCCCAGCAGCGCTCTTGGGAACTGTACGAAGATGAGGCTGTCATATCTGAATACCTACATGAACTCATCTCCATTCTGGTAAGCCATTAAATTAAATGAAAGTTGCTTGAACACAAATAATATGATCAGCTATATTATATATACCTTCTACCGTTAAAAAATTATCATATTACATCATAAGTGTTCTTATTAAGAAATCACTCTGATTTAAGGAATCCTCCCCACTGGTCTAAAATTGTTCACTGAAATATTTGGAGATATTCAGTGAAGTACTATGGAATGTTGCAAAGAAATCCGAGGGATTGCCGATGACCGGGTGGTCTAAAACGTTGGACTTTGGATCTGAGTTAGAGATAGCGCAGGTTCAAATCCTGTCCGTGCCGTTGCACTTTTTATCAGTATCCATCGACCTTGTACTGTATCGAATCTCCCCCTTATTCTGTTTGATAAGATCCTCGCACAGGCCAGTGGCCCATGAGGACGGGCAGAATAAGGCCCAAAATAGGATTGGCCTCTGTTTAACTATCCAACTTCAGGGTCCTGAAACATTGATTTTCCCTTAAACTAAGTCCAATCATACTGAAGTGGATCAGGAGATGGCCATATCTTCCAGTAGAACATTAGTTATATGAGACAAATCCGCAGGCTTACCTTGAACTATCTTATACGGGTCCTCTGATTAAAAGTACACATTCTGAGAATGCTCTCTACTGGTTGAGAAAGTTTGCAGAGCGTTCTAATTATGTGAAATATGTGTACTTTTATGTGTTCTTTTAATCGGTGGACCCTAGAAGATAGTTTTCAAGGTAAGCCTGCGGATTTTCTTATCAACTAGTAACAATCCATGGTTTTCAGTCCTATTAATTAATTGTAACCAAATTATATAAGAAGTTTTTGATATACTATTTAAAAAAAAATATGCCTGTTATTCAGCAGGAAATTGTCAGTGAAGCCATGGGTAACAGCTAGTAAAGTGTATTTATATAAATCTACACTATTTTTATTAATCATAGAAGTCAAATATGCAAATTGAACATTGCACATTTTAGAATTTCTGATAGACGCTCTTAGGTTACTACCATTATGAACTGTAATGTTTCAAGAAGTAATTCAAGTCTGTATGAGAGTTAATTTATCATAATTTAAATATAAATAGCTGGGTAACTACTGATAGTACCATATCAGTATGCAGCATGTTTTCCCAGAAGTTACTCAACTCGCATGCACAAGGACCATCATTTTGTTTCCTTACTGCTTACTTACTGTTTCCTTGCCGATGTTTATTTTATTCATTGCACTCACTCATTACTATGGTTGTGCATGTTTAAAAAAAACAAACAAAAAAAACATTTGTTTAGGTGGAAGAAATGTTTTTATTGTATAAACGTGATTTAACAAGTTTATCTACTTAAAACTTATTTAACAGCTATTGTAAATTATGTTTGATCCAGACTGTATCAGCTAGTGCCATAAAGTTCACACTTTTGGAACTCTAAAGTCATGGACTTAACCATGTAAATGTGTTCTTATTATTTTCTCTTTCCTATGGAATTAATTCATATTCCTAATACAACTGAATAGACCGAATGTCTCTTGGCATTCTCACAATTTTTACCATTGTTACATGTTCATCTCCACCCACATTTCATGTAATCCTTGTGCATTTTTTGTTCAAAATTTATCCCTTGTTTTGTTGGTATCACTAATATTATTAATATAAATTTTTATATGGTCTGTGTTAATAACAATATGTTACCTAGTATATAAAAACAGCCCGTTTTCAGTACTTTTATGTGGTATTTATATTAAAAAAAATACAAGTTGCTTTAAAATTTGTTATGCTATAATTTTATTTTTCATCAGTATTAACAGTTTTTAACTAAACAGTACAGTCTATAACAAGGTACTCAATAAAATAAAGTGAATAATCAACCACTGCCCAAAAATTAATATATTTTGAGTAGTGGTGCCGATATAAAGAGAATTGTTTGCTTTTTATTTTAATTATAACTTTTCCACAAAAAACTAAGAATTCTGGAAGCAAATCAAGAGTTTCGATACTAAACACCCTTTACGTGCCTGCCTTTGTTAAAAGCTTTAAAGAAGTGGAAAGATTATGAATGCTAGAAATATCTGTGTATTTCCCTAACCAAAATGGTGGTCAATAACATTTTCAAAAACAACTTTATTATCCAAAGAGATTGTTCAGTTACAGTTTTATCTGCACACAGTTTTTATAACATTTTTTTTCTGTTTATTGTTTAGTTTCAATTCCCATTAGCATTCATAAATAAATTAATATAAAATAATACTATCTCACCTACCCCAATGTCATATTTGCAAAGAGTATTTATTGTGAAACACCTTTCTTGTGTTACCGAATGTATTTGATGTTGATGCAGGTTTTAGCAGCTCTTGTGAACACCTTTCTTGTGTTTCCGAATGTATTTGATGCAGGTTTTAGCAACTCTTGTGAACACCTTTCTTGTGTTACCGAATGTATTTGATGCAGGTTTTAGCTACTCTTGTGAACACCTTTCTTGTGTTACCGAATGTATTTGATTGCAGGTTTTAGCTACTCTTGTGAAACACCTTTCTTGTGTTACCGAATGTATTTGTTGCAGGTTTTAGCTACTCTTGTGAACACCTTTCTTGTGTTACCGAATGTATTTGATGCAGGTTTTAGCAACTCTTGTGAACACCTTTCTTGTGTTACCGAATGTATTTGTTGCAGGTTTTAGCTACTCTTGTGAACACCTTTCTTGTGTTACCGAATGTATTTGTTGCAGGTTTTAGCTACTCTTGTGAACACCTTTCTTGTGTTACCGAATGTATTTGATGCAGGTTTTAGCAACTCTTGTGAACACCTTTCTTGTGTTACCGAATGTATTTGATGCAGGTTTTAGCTACTCTTGTGAACACCTTTCTTGTGTTACCGAATGTATTTGATGCAGGTTTTAGCAACTCTTGTGAACACCTTTCTTGTGTTACCGAATGTATTTGATGCAGGTTTTAGCAACTCTTGTGAACACCTTTCTTGTGTTACCGAATGTATTTGATGCAGGTTTTAGCAACTCTTGTGAACACCTTTCTTGTGTTACCGAATGTATTTGATGCAGGTTTTAGCAACTCTTGTGAACACCTTTCTTGTGTTACCGAATGTATTTGATGCAGGTTTTAGCTACTCTTGTGAACACCTTTCTTGTGTTACCGAATGTATTTGATGCAGGTTTTAGCTACTCTTGTGAACACCTTTCTTGTGTTACCGAATGTATTTGTTGCAGGTTTTAGCTACTCTTGTGAACACCTTTCTTGTGTTACCGAATGTATTTGATGCAGGTTTTAGCAACTCTTGTGAACACCTTTCTTGTGTTACCGAATGTATTTGTTGCAGGTTTTAGCTACTCTTGTGAACACCTTTCTTGTGTTACCGAATGTATTTGTTGCAGGTTTTAGCTACTCTTGTGAACACCTTTCTTGTGTTACCGAATGTATTTGATGCAGGTTTTAGCAACTCTTGTGAACACCTTTCTTGTGTTACCGAATGTATTTGATGCAGGTTTTAGCTACTCTTGTGAACACCTTTCTTGTGTTACCGAATGTATTTGATGCAGGTTTTAGCAACTCTTGTGAACACCTTTCTTGTGTTACCGAATGTATTTGATGCAGGTTTTTAGCAACTCTTGTGAACACCTTTCTTGTGTTACCGAATGTATTTGATGCAGGTTTTAGCAACTCTTGTGAACACCTTTCTTGTGTTACCGAATGTATTTGATGCAGGTTTTAGCAACTCTTGTGAACACCTTTCTTGTGTTACCGAATGTATTTGATGCAGGTTTTTAGCTACTCTTGTGAACACCTTTCTTGTGTTACCGAATGTATTTGTTGCAGGTTTTAGCTACTCTTGTGAACACCTTTCTTGTGTTACCGAATGTATTTGATGCTGCAGGTTTTAGCAACTCTTGTGAACACCTTTCTTGTGTTACCGAATGTATTTGATGCAGGTTTTAGCTACTCTTGTGAACACCTTTCTTGTGTTACCGAATGTATTTGATGCAGGTTTTAGCTACTCATTTCTTAAATCCTCAATGTTAATTAACCACATGCATTATTGAGTTTAGCTTCAGTTCACCTTCCTTTTAATTGCAGCGTCTGGTGTCTTACACTGTCTCAGACTTGTTCTAACGTATGTGCAAAGTTTGGTATCTGTACCTTAACTAGTTCTAGATTTAAAAAAAAACCAAAATAGCCACTAGTGGCTAAACTATATGTTTCTTAACCTATATTTATATGACATTTTTTGTTTGAAATCATGAGTACTAACCGCCACAGAAGTTTGTGACACCCTGTATATTTATGTTCTTAGGTTAAAATTATATTTTTAAGAGCTTTAAAAATAATTCAGATAACGAGAGAGAGAGGTGGCAGCACAAAAAACTTGGTCTAGGTCCATCTGTAAATCTGGCGTTTGGTTTCGAAGGTTTTAATTGTTTTTGAATGCTTATATAAAAATAGTTTGAAATACCGGTATCTTAAATTGTTTTACAAAAGTCATTAAATTATTCATATAATATAGGTAAGTTACAGTGTGATGCAGTAAAACGGCACGATTTTGAACAACCACTAATCATTTATTTACAAAAAACGGATAACTGTTTTAACAGAATCTTAAGTACATGAGTGGAAATTGATGGTATACCTTAAGAACAATTATTTTTTGAATATAGTTGGAGCTTTCCTTAATGCAATGGGGGAGTCCGTGGCGGTAGATTAAATTCACAACAAAAAGCGCGCTGAGCACCAACTACACTATTCACGTTTTTGTAATGTGCGATTACAGCAAACGCACATTCCGCACTTACCCAACGATCCATAGCTACTGAAATTTCCATTCTTTCTATACGCTCAGGGACATTTATTTATCCAACTCTCGTAATCCCCCACCGTCAGCCAGAGTCGAAGTCGTGCCATATGCCTCACCCTGTACAATGCTGCATAAAACAAAGGTCTCTGTTTTCCAGTCATTTATCAAAGATCAGCAAGCAAGTTGTTAAAAGGAAAACTTTTTGTGTTAATTCTTATTGACTGAATCTCACGTAATCGAGGTAACCCAGTTTAAAAAAAAGAAGTATTACCAAAACACCCTGTTCTTGCAGGAGAATGCCGACCCTGTGATATGTCGGAGAGTGTTGTCTCAGAATGGGTACGAGGAGATCTGTACACTGCTGCAGTCTCAGAATGGGTACGAGGAGATCTGTACACTGCTGCAGTATTACCAGATGGAAGTGCGCTGGCCTATCCGGCAGCTACTGATCAAAAGCTCTCTGTGTCATGTGTGCTGTTCATCCCCCCGTCATCTCCATCCTGCTCAACTCTGTCCTGCCCATGGAACTGGCCAGGTCAGTGCTGACTGAACAGTCAACTTTATTGATTATCCATGATTATCAACCGCATGCCTCCCTCGGTTAACCCAAAGGAGCCATTAACAATGTTAAAATAGTAATTAATTGCTAAATAAAATGTTTTTCCATTTAAACTTACCTAATAAGAGAGTTTATAATCCATTTATATTGTCTGTATTTTAAGAACAAATTACAATATACAATTACAATATACATAATTCCAAATAAAACAAATTACACAATTTAAGACACAAAAGTTAAGAACAATGTACTATTTTTGCAATTTAACTGATAACTTATTATTTCATTTGATAAAATCGATCATTGTTTTTTGTGTTTTTGAGCAGCTTCTTCCTTCCTTATTACTGTTGAACCTATCTTCCGCAAAACCATTTTGTCATAAAGCAAACTGTCTTCCTGCCCCCCAAATAACGTAGAAAACACTCAATGTGATTTATTGCTGCTCCGTGCACGACCTTGGGTTTCAGAACAGGTGGTAGAGACAGGATATTTCCTCTATAAATATTAAATGTGACAGTTGACGGAAACTAACTGGCAATAGACTAACAGCACATTCCCTTCCCTCTACTAACATCGATGTGGTTGGTGTCTTCGATGCAATGCAGCAGGAATGCCTGTACAATATTCCTGCTCCTACCCAACGTTTTTTGGACAAACATTAAAATGTTGCACAACACGTGTTAAACAATATGTTCATTTGTCACATTTCAGAGTGTTATTACCATACGTTATTCTCTTACAAAGAATACGTTTGTTTGCCACGTAGTATGTTCTCATTTCTTTGTTACAGGGAATGTTTTTAATTGAACACAAGGACGAATTTTATTTTTTTTATTTTGTAAAATGTAGATATTGAAAAGTTTGTAACAAGATGTGATATGCAACAATTAGATTTACTAATAACAATAACAACATACCTTCGTCAAACAGTTCAAACTGGTGTTCCAACTCCAGAAGTAATACCAAAGTTACCTTAGTGTCAATAAATATTGAAAGCGAGGACTATACATCTGAGTCATCATAGTTTACAATTTACAAACACAGCATAAAACACAAGGAATTAATAAATAATAATGAGAAACACAACATTTGACAGGCCTATCACACACATAAAAATAATATATAAATCACATATAGAAAATAAAAATTAAATTTAAATTGTTGTATTTAAAACTACCTCCTCTTTATGTGTGTATTAAAAAAGCTGTATTATGCATTTTTACTTGCTAAAAGTAACTTAATTTTCAAATGACACTCGTATCTTTGTGATGTATAAAAATATTCTATATACTGTTCATAAAAAACTTTAAAATAGCATAAAGTATATAATGAGAATAACATGTCAAGAGCAGACACCAAAGAAATATAATTATAAAAAAATACATAAGGCTTTGTAAATTAGTATAATTTGCAACTTATTATTACAAAAGTAAAGGTGAATAAATATATTACGCTATTAGCAACAATCTCAAAACAAAATATTAATTCAATGTGAAATTTCAAGAGCAAAATATCTCAAATTTGAATATAAATTAGCAATGTGACTCAATCTTGTTAAGGAATAATGGAGTTACCCATGTCAATAAATGAAATGTTTGTTCTAGGGACATGATGAGTAACACTCGTAACATCAGCAGACTTACCAACTCATCGGCTCTACTGACCAGGATATTCTCGACAGGCGAGAGCATGCCGGTAACTCACCTGGAACATGTGGGCAGCGAGTTTGTCACGTTCCTCCTGGCCTTCATCGAGGAACCGCCAGAGACTGACTCTGCCGATGTTATCCCTGACACGTTCCTGCGCGTTGTACTCGCGTACAACCTGCAGTTCCCTCCCCACTCCTCCCACAACCTCGTGTTGGAGGCGCTGGCTCGCCGTAACAACGCCAAAGTCTTCACCGAAAAGATCCTCCTCATACTCAACAGAGAAGGTTTTTGTTCTTACTTTTACTCAATGAAACGTAGTAAATTACGTCAGAGTTTTTCTTTAAAACGTATTATGAGTTGTAAAAATATGTTATGTACAAAATCACGATATTTTGTTTCTTTATCTAGGGTTGTTTATTTTACCTAAGGTTTTTCATACACAAAGTGTGACAAAACCATTTTTTAGCGATCAGTAGTTTGTTTATCTGTTACACACTAATAAATATATTGTAATCAAATATTAGTTACAAAATCATAAGGTTACTTTGTTTATTCACCTCCAATTTTTCATGAACATTTCATAAAAATATTTCTTGGAAAATGTAAAAACAAGTTATTACGTAACTTGTCATATATATGAAATTCATTGTTTTTCCTACAACTTCAAGAGAGTTGTAGGAAAAAGAAAGTTAAATTAAATAAAAGTAATTAACTGTGTGTCTATTTAATGTGTGCAACCATTAGTATCTCAAAAACGATTAAATGTACAGGAAAATTAATATATTTTTAATATACTTAAATTAAATTTAGGAAGTATATTAAATTTAATATACTTAATTTAAAATATACTTCACTTAAATTTTAACAATATTTAAAACTGTGAATTTAGAATATCAAAATTTGGTCGTATTTCTTAATATAGTGAACAACTTGAAATTTTCTTATGGAACACCAAAAGTATTTTATATTTTCTTGCGATTTTTGATCTAAAATAACATTTTGAAACTTTTTTTCTGTTTAACTTACTCGTTTAGGGATCTATAACCTTTTAAAATTTTGAAAATACATTTTGACATGTTTAACCCATTGCGGATCGTGAAAACGGCGCGCGCGGGCCTTAGAGTACGAATTAATCCGTATTGCAACGCAGCACCCGCAGTGTTTGCACGCCTACCTGCCTGCTTAGCGCGCTCGCTAATTATACATGTTTTGTTTGTTTATGTTGTTATTTATGTTATATAAACATTATACAGATCATATTAGACAAGTATATTATACTAGAAGTATATTCAAGTATATTCATAAATATCCTCGGAAGCACTACTTTGAGCGTTTTTATTGATATTGAAATGATGTTGAAATAGAGTTTCCACATCCGGTGGTGTCCCAGGAACAATGTCTGAAATAGTCTGAACATCTGAATCATGGTCACTAGCCCGCTCGTCACTGTCAACATTAGTATCCGCGTAATTATGAAAACGTGGACAAATACGCGTGATAGAACCGTCTCCATCCTCAATAACACTATCGATATCACTTTCATCACTTCCACTTTCTAATAATAGTCTATCTAATTCAGATGATCGTAAATTGTCACCCATTTTATTTACGTACACGCACACGAGGCAAAGGAAAATAGAACGCCACGACTGTACGCCTCAGACAAACAATTTGTCGCAAATAATAACGTTATTGACCGATAACGAGGGGAGTATTTGTGGACGAGTATCAGAGATAAGATAGGAAGCCAGTCCAGGAAAACTGACTATAAATATCTCCGAGGCTTATAACAGCGATAAGCGTTCAAAACAAATGAGTCATCCGTACCACGTCATCCGCGTGAGGGTCACGTCATTGTGCTTTTGGTCCACGCCTAGCTCCGCGTCACCCTCACGTCGTTGATCCGCAATGGGTTAAGAACCGTTGTGTGAGTAATTTAAAACAAAATAACAAATAAAATGACGTTATTGTTAAGTGAATATTGTTATCCATGTGTAAGTGCACTAATAAAACCTTAATATAATTAATAAACTGCTAACACAAGTGTAACAATTTAATACTAACACCATAATAATGATCACCGTAGCCAAGTCCGGTTATATGGAAACACCTTTACAGTTTTTTGAACAATTTGCCGTTGAAGAATAAAAAATATACATGACTACTTTTTCCAGCAAATATCTTAATTTTTATTGTATAAGTGGATGGCCTAAAAGGAATCAGAATAACATCTTACATGAGAGCATAGGTGAAGTAGTTCATCATTTAAAATTCTCTAATTTCATACTTAACACTTTTAACTTTACCAAATTTTTAAAATTGTTTTTAACAAAATCCTTTATTGTTTTCAAATCTCCTCTAATGATACGACTCATGTCGCATTGAAGGTGTTAAACAAATATCAATGTTACAGATGATCCTCTCAGAGCATATTCGTCGACTTCGGGTGGCAAGTCTATTTTCAAGATGTTCTACGATCTGTTCAGTTTCGACAAGACAGCAGCTCTAGTCTACACCAATGACATCAAAGTCCTCATCGACATGATCGTCAGGCAGCTCACAGACCTGTCTCCTGGAGACGCGGTCAGTATCATATTCTATAAAATATACTAAGTTAAAAATGTCTCAACAAAGTCTATGAGTAGTTTGGTTTGATTTACAATTTTAGGTTGTGCAAACGTGTTTCATTTTAACCCTTCGCATGCCACTAATAAATCCATTAAATTTCCTATAATGCCAAGACAAGTAAAAACATTTCGTTTCTTTAAGTTCAGAGCTAATTTTTATTGTAGCTAAACTTTAAAAGGTAAGAGCAAAAGAGTATAAAACAGGGCATTTTACTCAAAAATTAGCGTATTTATTGATAAAAATTAAAAAGAACTATTTACAAAACTGTATATTTCAAATACATTTTAATTTCATTATAAAATGTAGCTAAACTGAAAAGTTTAATTACAGTTTACTATAAAACAAGATAAATATTTCAAACTAATCACAACACTACCACTCAATGAAGAAATAATAACGAGATACGTAGTAGACACACACACTCATGACAACTGAAAAAGCTTCAACACACACCACGGATATGTTTTGTTATGGCTCTGTAGGAGACGCAGAACTAACGAGCTGGTGGTCAAAGTTAGACAAAGGGCGCTCCCCTCCCCTGCCGCAGAGTGAAGGTCATTTATAAATACTTCCTGGGCAACCACGATAAGCACGGAGCGTGCACCGGGCATTTCATTTTGTGAACTAAAAAACTCTCCAAGAGACATAATCCATAATATCGGTTATAACTGTATTTGGCGTTTTGGTCAAAGTCTACCATTCTAATATATCCGTCTATGGCGTGAGAAGGGTTAAAATTCTCTATTGGGAAGAGTTTAAATGCAGTGTGATTTTTACATACATTTCCCGTTACAACTAAGACATCATATTGGAGTGAAATATAAATTTGAAATCAGATTATAATTTACAGGATTTATTATTGGGGCATAGTACAATTCTCTGAAAAAGTTTGCTCTAAAGTAGTGTGATAGAGACTTCACAACAAGGGACAGTAGCCTCTGATGTTACCCGTTTAAAGCTTGAAGAATTGTGGGGTACTGGGGTATACTGTCGATCTACCCCCACGAAATCCGTGCTGGGACTCTGAGAACAAGTTGTTGCGTTCAAAGTGGTCGACCAGTTGGTTTTTCATGACAGTCTCAAGCACCTTCGCCAAAGCAGGAACCAGGGATATAGGCCTGTAGCTTGATATTGACTCAGGGTTACCCTTCTTGAAAATAGGAACTGTCCGAGAAATCTTGAGCACCTCAGGGAAGACACCTTGGCTCAGACACAAATTTATTACAGCAGACAAGGGATCGGTTATCTCATTAATTACAAATTTAATCATAGTTGTACTCATACCATACAGATCCGGGCTAGGTGAGTCCTTAAATTGTTTAGTTATTTTTAAAATCAGGGCTGGTGTTGTAGGGCACCATTTAGAAAATATGGAAAGGTTATTAAGTAGGCCTATTTCATTTGATAATTGGTTAAGACTGTCTCTTACAGAATCTTCACTTGGGATCATTGAGCTGACAATTCGGTCCACCTCATTGAGAATAAAGTTGTTAAACTCGTCTGGGCTGGCTGTACACTTCATCGCTGGTTTAAATTTGTATGTTTGGTTAACCAAGTCCCATGCGGCTTTGCAACGGTTATGAGCATTCTCAATTTTTAAAATGTTGGCCTGCTTCTTTGCCAGATTCACCTGTTGCCGATAAATCTTTTTAGCTCTGAGGTATAAGGAGTAAAACCTATCACTCTCAGCTCCCACAGCCACCCTCATCCTGTCATGTAAGGCTATCACAATTTTGTTTAGATTAGGAAGTTGAGGACTGTACCAGGTGTTATTCCTTTGTAACTTTGGACCTTTAGGAGAGTTTTTGTTTTTATTATTGAGTCTACTCATTCGTACCGGGCAAATTCTATCGAAAATGGCCGTAAGGCAAATAAAAAAGCATGAATCATCTTCCCCGTGTTTTCCGCATAAGACCTGAGTCCAATTTACTTCCTGTAGTGCCATCTTCAGCAGATATAAGTTAGCGTCGTTGACAGTCCTACTAGTTCTTAAGTAGCTATTGTACCACAGAGATTGGGCAGAGTTGTTCATTGCATCTAGTTTCAAATCCACAATTACTGGGGACTGGTCTGCAACAACTGGATCTCCAATTGTAACACAGTATTCCCACGAATTTAAAGATGTGGCTACTGAGTCCAGTGAATACTGGCCTCTAGTAGGCTCTCTAGAGGCAATAAACAGGCCATGGCTTTTAAAACCATAATCCAATGTATTAGATTCATTGGAATTAATTAAGTGTATGTTAAAAACACCACCAATAATAACAGGCTTGCCAAATCTGGACAGCTGAACAAGGCAGAGTTGGAGTTGTTGATAAAGTGGTCCAAATCCCCAGAACGTGAACGATACACAACAGCAACTAACAGGGGAAATTCATTGACCTCTACACAGCTAAGTTCAATATTCAACTCACTGGTAATGTTGCCCAGATCGATAGGCGAAGTGTTCAAGCTATTTATGACATAGGTACCAACCCCCCCCATTTTTGTGATGGGTACGACAGTAGACTGACCTGAGGGTGAGGTGTTCAATGCAACTATAGCAGTCTGTCTCATTGTTAACCATCCAGTGTTCGGTCAAACACAGGATGTCAGGGTAGATATTATCAGTAAAAAGTGAGATTAGGAAACCTAACTAGGAAAACTAGGAAACTGTGAAACCTAAAAGATTATACCAATTAAAGAAACCTCAACCAACAAAATTCATACACAAACCATGACACTAAGGCCTAGGACCAAAACTTAGGGCCGGAAGCGGCTTGCCTTTACCCCTTTTTCCTCCTGACCATCGCCTTCCTGACCCATTTTTCAGATGACACGACACATGCCAAAGAAAGAGCTGACATTTATTTTCAAGTTAGTATCCTACTTTTATCCGTGCCGGTGTGATATGTGGTTGTGTTTCTCGTACTCATGACTTGTGCTCGGGACTTGCGTTCTCTGCAGTGACAATGCCTGGACTAGACTCCAAGCAGCTTTTGGGTTTGTTTGAACCCTTTTATTTCCCTTCTTTTCTTCTCTCTGTTTGTTATTTTTGTATATATTAATACCTCCCCCACTTAACGAAGATATATTGTAATCCTCAAAACGTTGTATTATGCCTTTTGTAACCATAACGATGGCAAATGTCCAATATCCTTTTATTCTGTCAAACCTTCCATCGTTAATAACAAACTTTAAATGAAGAAACAAGAAATTTCTTCAAGAAAGCGCTTGGAAAATGACATGTTGAAAAAAGTTACTAACTGGTTTAACGGTCAGGCGAAAGAGTTCTTTGATTCTGGGATCCAAAAGCTGGTGCCATGACTTGAAAAATGTTTCAATGTTCATGGTGACTATGCAGAGGAGTGAATAAATGTTCATAATTTAGTTTGTAACATAATTTAAGTTCGTAATAAAGTTTCCCTTGATCCATTACAAAATGGTTCTTACTTTAGAAATGACCCTCGTAACATGCTGACGACACAAGTCTAAATATTAATGCATCTTCATGGGATGGCGTTGAAATAAAAATAAATAAATCTAATAAGTCTTGCTGATTTAGAATGCTCCTTAATCCAACTGGCGGTCATTTTTTCCTGTAGTGGCAGCATGTTTTCGAGCCTCGTGCAAGGGTTTTTTAAAAAATGTATTAAAAATATAAATTAAAAGTAATATATATAGAAGTATATATTTTTGTGTTCAGAACTAAACATATAATAATATTAGTATTTAAATTTGGCCTTAAAAAAATGTTTACTAAACATTATTTTCCATGAAATTCAAAATTTACATTTTTTCTTTTTTAATTTGGGGGGGACCATACCTAGCAAACCAAGTTATAGTAAGAAAACTATAAACGTGAGATAGCCATTTTGTGTCAAATTTATTCTAGTTTCAGAAACACATAAGCATTATACAAATTTATGAAACTATAATAACACTATATAACAAAAAGCAGCGATGCGCATAAATTGTGAAAATAGGTTGTATATGTAAGAGTTTGCTAATAAAAGTTTTACTAATACAGTTTTACTTCAATACATTTTATATTGCATATTTTATTACTCAGAATGAAGTAAACTATACAGCAGTAGTAAAATAAATTCCATAACTTTTTTTTTGAAGAGTCGAAAAAAGTTTCATTTTGTCATTACTCAAAACTTTTGCGAAAAATTTTCGAGAAATTTATTTATTCTAAAATATATTTATTTGCACTGCTGCAATATTTAACAATTCACCACACACTAAACACAACACTAAAACACAAATAAACCTACTAAAACTTACTAATAAACGCGACTCGTCACATCAACAACTCAGACGGCATCGACAACATGGCGGTCACAATGAATTGCATCATCTTCTTTTACGTTCCAAACTACGAACTTGGTACGTTGCAACTACAATACAAAGAGGAATAAAACTATAGTATTCCTTAGGCTTTTTTTCCCCGAATCCAATAGTGCATGAATCGAATCGATACGTTGCCGGAATACTATACTGTAATGAGTGATTATGCAAGGGAATGTTTGTTCATCAAAATTTTGACGAACAACAATCCACAATTGGTTGTGTCCATCAAAATTTTGATGAACAACAGTTGGAGGGTTAATTTAGAAAAAACTAATTGTACGATGTTTCAAACAAAAAACTATCAAATTAGCCACCAATTAGCACAGGTGTTTAAAATATTCTGAGTAGAAGTGTACATTTTTGGGATTAATTGTGGACAAAAATCTTAATTGGGACAATCATATTGATAAAGTTCTTTCACAATTAATTATCCTCTGGTTTATGTGCAATGAGAAAATTAAAATATCTGTGTGATTATAAAACTTTAAAAACGATTTATTTTTCTAACATACACTCCATAATTAATTTTGGCATATCTTTATATGGAGCAATTTCCAAAAAAATCTTCATTCAATTCTAAAAGTACATAAAAAGGCAATAAGAATTATATTGAACCTAAAGTCATAAACCTTAGTAAAGGAAAAATTTGCAGAACTACAGATTGTTACTGTTTATGGACTATATGTTTGTGAAGTAATATTGTCAGTCAGGTCAAGAATCTGAGAGCAAATGCTGGTACTAATCATCAGTACAACACAAGACAGAGAAACAAATTGGCTACTCCTTCTCATTGATTGGCACTTTTTGAAAAAAAAAAAAAAAAAAAAAAAAAAAAAAAAAAAAAAAAAAAAAAAAAAAAAAACACAATATGCTGGAATTAACTTTTACACAAAATATAAAATTAGAAACTTATTTTTCAAAATGTAAAAACAAACCAAAAATGTATTTAATCAATAAATCCCTTTATTCATTCAATGGACTATGAGGATATTGTACGGTACTCTATTTTAATTTAGTAAATGATCATAAATACATGGTCTTAATTTGTAAGTTTTTGACACCATTCAATTTTATTCATGTAATACAGTATGAATAAAGAATATTTTGATTTGATGCTTTTGTGACGTAATTTAAGTTCTTAATAAAGTTCCCGTTGGTATATTATTACAAAATAGTTCTTACTTTTAAAATGATCCTCGTAACATGTGCCAATCATAAACTTTGTTTGTGCAGCGGCGGTCTGAGTATCTCAAGTTGTGTCGGATGGTCCTCCGCAACAGCAACTACTACGAACACAAACATCGGATCTCGGACCTGCAGAAGTGCTTCACTCGGATATTCTGTGAGGATACACTCTCGTCGCACAACGATCAGGCGCTGGTGCGTGACATCTCAAACGAGTTCCCGCAATACTTCAAAGGCTAACTCCAGCGAACTCACGAGGTATGGAGTCTGTAACGGCAGTTTGTCCCTGTTTACCAATAATCGTCTAGTCGCTTTATAACTTATTATAGTTTAAATCTGCAATAGGTTCTATGAATCGTTACAAAGATTTATGCAATAAAATGTATACTTATATGGCAGTGCTTAATTGAAAATCATTTGTGTTCATTTTGTGTACATTCCACGATGTCTGTTGTAATGCTGTTATACGTTGAATCCGTTTGTTTACGATTAAAATGGCAATGTTCCTTATTTATTTTTACAAAAATTTGTAATGATTTTTTTATTGATTTCAACAAAGATCTGATTTGTTTTAATTTTAGATTTATTTTTCCGTCTATTTTGTATACAAAGTATGTTTATTTACAATGATTTTTTTTGTTATTTAATATAACAGTTTATCGCAATAATTGTTTTATAACTGTGCCAAATTTTCAACTTTTCTTCCATACCAATGTATAGTGTCAAATATATTACTAGATTAATAGTAATTCCCAATTTTATGTACCGTATTTGCCTTTAAGATTATATACACATATATTGTAGTTACCTAATTCAATACAAATTATATTGAAGTTGTCTGTGTACATTTGCTTTTATATTGATTTTTATAAAACTGTTTCAGTAGAGATTGACTTAGCTTGTGAGTGAAAGGAGTGTTTAAATCTGATAATGAGCTTTTAATTTTACGCTTGAATAAACATTTTTGTACTGCTGAATTAAGGTGAAGAAAAATGTCTTCTTCCAAAAACTGAAGGTTGTTAAGAAAATCTTCAGTTTTGTTGGCATTTTTGCTATAAACGGCCAATTTAATAAGTTTTATTTTGATTTGAATTTAAGTTTTTCTCAGGTTCGATTCTTTATAATGTTGATTGTAATTGCTGTGATATCGTAGCTGTTGAGTCAGATTTGTTTGTCGGAAACTGATGCACAATAAACTTATGGATACTGGAATCAAGTTCAAAGTCTGAAAAATTGGAAATTGATATCTTTGAAAACTGAATTGAGAATTAAATTGGACCAAACTCATCTATTTGCATCCAAATATGTTTCCGATCAGTTTTCCGAATAGTACAGAAGCTTTTGACCGTTAACCTTGAAAATTCATTGTATTAAAGTTATAATGCTTCGATATTTTGTGTTTAGAATTTATTATTTAACAATTTCATTGCTCTATCAAACATGATTTATGGAAATATTCTTTTAATCATCGGACTGGGTTAAGTTTATGATATTATAATAAAGGCTGTTGTAAGTATTGAAGATTTTTAAACAAGATGTTGAGTTTTTTTTTAGTTGTGCTGCTCCGTAAATATTTAATCAGTTAAGGGTAATACAGATTTATTATTACATATATTATATTAAGATACGTATTATTACATTTTGTAATTTAAAAATCAAGTCCCCTTTTATGCACACAACGCCCACTGCCGCAGCAGATGTTCATAGTTTTTATTGTTCTCTTAGGACAAGGAGCTTATAAATTGCACTTAGTTCTATAAGAATCTTAGCACTGCTTCCGGAGTGACAGGATATTCAGGATGGGTAAGTTTAGGGGGTAGGGGCCGCCTCCTATCAAGATCCATGAGGAAAAGTTTAGGGCACTAATCTCAAGTCATATGCTCTAGGAAGAAGGGGAGGCCAGCTCTGAACCAGCCTCTCCAGCCAAAGCTGGCAGAGGGTGGCACACCCTTGTTGAGGCTAGAAAGAACTTCTGAGGTTAGGGAATGAACCCCACCAAACTCTAACAGTCATCTCCCACAGTAGACTAGATCTATTGAATTACCCTTGCACCCCAATATCTTGACATTTGCGGTTAGTGATGTGCTGCTCCTGGACATCCATAAGGTTGCCCAGATTTAAGTGACATTGTTTTCGGTTTTTGCTGTACCCAGTGTGGGTTCAACTGGAAGGTATAAACCAGCCAGAAGTGAACCCTCCTGGGGGACAATTATCTGTATCAGTTTAGTTTATATTTACATGATTTTGACGAAAGGATAAATTTCATAACCTGTTTGCAAGTGTACGTTGCATTTGTTGGCCACACTGGAGTATACGTCAAAATATAAGTACGCTATACCAAGATATCTTCAACGTAATATGTAATTAGCGTCCGCATCGTGATACTGGCAAGACTTAAAAACTTCCAATATATTACGCTAAACGTCACAATATGTCAGTAAGAAATTTACTTCTTATATGATTAGAATACATACAAAATTTCTGCACACTTCTACCGTTTGCTGATAATACTGCTTTACTCTTTAACCGATATTCACTAGATGTTGATGTAGGATAAGAAAACAATCGAATTTTCCAGCCATTCCATGTGTCAGTAATGCAGTACAATCCGAATTGTTTGGAATCACAAGAAGTACAGATTTAAATTGGATTGATCGCGTAGACAATCTCAGCAAGAAACAAAACCAGTCACTTGGCAGTGGAACAGATCATTCCCTTTAATGTCCAGAAACAGCAATAAAATTAATATTTACTCTTTGAGTCCCGGTTGTGATGTAGTCTAGCTACATTGGGCGGAACTTCTGCAACAAATCTTCATCGGTCTCATTATACAAAAAAAGTCATAGAAAACTAACAGGCCTCCAACTTGATGAAAGCTGCAGAGAAACCTTTAAGTCCTTGGGGATTCTCAATGTCATTTCACTTTACATCACTACATGAGGATCTTCAAAGGAACAGTGATGTACGTCACTACAATACAAGAAATTTGTAATGTCACAATGAAATGATACTTCACAACCAACAGTCCAAAAGAGGAAAGGGACTGAAGACAATTTTCCATGATCGTTTCTAGACAGACTAATATTAAAGTCTATTTAATAAATAAAAAATGTATCAATTAATTAATTATAAAATGCTGTTTCTTTCATATGGGACCATATGGCAAATTTTCTACACTCATTTTACCATTGATTGGTCCATTCATTAACAGATTTAATAAGTGAAGAACAACCTGTCTTTTATTTAATTTTTCACTTTTTTGCTACGTTGAGCAGTTTAACATTGTGGACTACAGAAAAACGTCAAGTAAACACAAACAGGTTATTACAAATAACTTAAAATAGGCTAACACTTTTGTAAAATAAGCAAACAAAAGTCATATGATACATATTGAAAGAAATTTGTCAATGGGACATATTTTTGCGGCAGGAGGCGTTTGCATAAAAGGGCTAATGTTACTTTAAAGTATTCAAATTTTACAATTATAGTTTATTTTGTAAACTAGTCTTCTGATTGGAGGATAATGTTAGTTGCGTCACTAATTATGTTTTCTACATATAAAATGTTATATCAAGTTACATTATGTCAAGTAATCTAAATTGCTATCTTTCCTTTCCACTTGAATGTGACACTCTGGCGATTGTGTATCATCGGCTATTTAATGTCAATATTGCTTTATTATAGCATAACGTTTCAATCTAGTTACCAAGCAGACTGTGCCAAAGCTGTTTTAATCTTGATATTTGAAAAATTGGCAAAGAATATTATCCAGGCTGTGAAGTTACTCAAAGTTTTTGATACAACACGGAGCACTGCTGGCGACACTGACTTTGTCGTTTTAATGAATTGTGAATGCTGTGTCGTGTTTATATTGAAGATTAGTTTTAGTGCTTTATTTCTTTTTTATAATATGAGTTCATTTTCAATTATTGATCCTGAAAAATCATACTAATCTATGTCTGCTTTTAAATAGAGTACAGTAGTAGGCTATGTTTAGTGTAGCTTTTACTAAAGAATGTCCTGGGATCTCATGGTAGCCAATATTTTATCCCTTGAGCTTGCTTTTTATATATTTTATTGAAAATTAAAAACCCAACATACAATTTCAAAAAATCTTAAGTGCTTGATTAAAAAAAATGTGTTTTTTTTCATATTGTAGTTCAAGCTAACAAAAATGTAATTGTTTTATTGTAGTTTTTTTATTTTCTAGTAACTGAAGCTCAGTGTAATGCCTCACCAGATTTGAAGGAAAACATAATTATTATGCAGTAAGCCTAATAAATGCATAACAATATTTTGTTTAAAAGCCATGGATTTTCATTAAAAATAAATTAGTTACAAGGAAACAACAGGGTACAGGAAATTCAAGTGGAAAGGAATAATAACGTTAGTGAAAATAGTTAGAGCATGGTATATCAGCTCCAGTAGCCTATTTGATGAATACTCGTACGTTTTTTGTTTTGTAATTACATGACAACAATAGTGTTTTTTTTTAATAGGTATTTGCTATTTATTTTCTAGTAACTGAAGCTCAGTGTAATGCCTCACCAGATTTGAAGGAAAACATAATTATTATGCAGTAAGCCTAATAAATGCATAACAATATTTTGTTTAAAAGCCATGGATTTTTCATTAAAAATAAATTAGTTACAAGGAAACAACAGGGTACAGGAAATTCAAGTGGAAAGGAATAATAACGTTAGTGAAAATAGTTAGAGCATGGTATATCAGCTCCAGTAGCCTATTTGATGAATACTCGTACGTTTTTTTGTTTTGTAATTACATGACAACAATAGTGTTTTCTTTTTAATAGGTATTTGCTATTATTCATAGTTTATTATTTTGTAAGTGGTTGTAGTTTTCTTTAATACTCGAGTCTTTCTTGAATATTTCGAAAATAAAGATTCCATTACTTAAGAGTTTGAAATGTTTTTTTTTCTTAAAAAATCAGTTATGCTTGATCTTAAGATCAATAGACATTGTGCTTATTATTGGAAGATATAGTTTAGTGCTTTATCCTAGTGTTGTTTCCCATAACTGATGTATTGAATTTAAGTGCTTATTTTTTTTAGAAGTACCTAATATAAGTATTGAGTTCAGATAATATTAATTATGGCCTAACGGGTTTACTTTATAACGTTTTAACTAAAATTATAAGGAGTGGTCTTATACTACAGGAACTGATTCAATGTAAAAACCGCACCTCCAGTGACTTTGTTGAGAGTTAAAAATAAAAATTACTAATAAAAAAACTACTTTGAAAATGCAATCACATATATTGATAGTTATATTAACATATAGATAGTAGAATTGAAACAAATTCCAGTCCAAGAGGATGAAAACAGTGTTTAACATTCGAGAACCTCCTGCATTTCAGAGAAATGTTACAAAACATAACACATACATCTTTTGTATTGCAGGAGTCTTTTTTGAAGGAACTCATTTGTAATCAGAAACATGTATAGTGGATTTAACATTTAATTGTTCAATGTAATTTAACCCTTGCAGTGCCGGATATTCAGTTAGACTATGAAAAATATAGGAAAACTTAAATAGTATGCAAGGGGTTAATTTGGATGAAAATATTGGTAAGGATATATAAAACTAAGTAAAAAAGGAAATGAGGTAATAACCTAAAAATACGAAGACGGAGTAATGAAACTTCCTCAACTATTCAATTACACTTCATAAATTGTATATGTGTTATTTTTTAACAACTTTTTAAAAATAATGGGTTGATAAAATTCTTTGCTACAATAAGATGACCTTAAGTTTATATTGAGATTATTATTATGTCTAAAATATCATTGTCCCATTACTTTTTATATATGAAGCCCAGTTTGCATAACTTGCATAGGTTATAATAAAAATCTATTTTAAGAAGTGTAAAAGTGGAATGTTTCACCACTAGTTTCAAACCGTATCAGTTTAACCCAGTATTCTTTACGAAAGCAATTAATACGATGATTCTGGGGAACTAGACTAAGTATTAAATTCAATTAATTATATTAATGTTATAACTAGTAAAGCTTTATTTAAATATTTATTTACTGTTTATTAATTTATAGTATTAATTATTATTGAACAAAGCAAACAAACCTCAGTGAAAGTAATTTATTGAGCAGAAATGTCTGAAAACAAATAACCGTACGATTACCGTTACTAGAGATTTTGAAAAAATTACATCACAGTAGAATAAGTTTTACGTACGTAATCGTTTTGTACCAGTTTGTGAACACCTTGTAACAAGTAGGATTTGATAACACCAAATAAGTACAGGTTTGATGTGAGTATAATATAGATACATTGCTTTTTTACCGTTAAAATACTCAAAACCGTTGTCATTTGAAATTCAACATGTGGTTTTATGATGGTTATCAGGGTGATACAGGACAGGGATATGGTTGTAGAAGTAGGACGAAAACTTTAATAAAATTAATTTTTTTTAAATTTTCTATGAAAAATTGTGAATTTTATCAACACTAACAGTATTGAAGTTGAAAAATGAATATGTAAATGATCAGTTATAGTAATAAAATTGTTTAAAAGTTGTGGAACATGACAAAAAAATTAACAGCTACATGATCTAAAATATACTGTATCCTTCCAACATGGCCGACTGAATTAGTGCTGGCGGCCATCTTGATTTTATCCCCATAAAAACAATGTCAAACTTCAAACTCTTTTACATATTTATTTAGCCGTAGAATCATGGGAGGTGACTATAATTAGGCAGAAAAATCTTAAATCTTTTTTATACTTCATCATTTAAATATTAAAGAAGTAAACACCTTACAAAAGAATCTAAGAAGTGTTCGGATGCTTATTAATTATATCTGTAAAATTAGATTTTTTTTGCATAATTTTATGGCCAAAACTAAGGTTTTAAAAGCGTTTGAAGGTTAAAATTGTTCTTAAAAGGTAAAACTACTGTCATTTCACTTCAGATGGCTTAATTCAGTGTTCTTAAATCTCACTAATTTAGTGTTAATTATGAATGTGCGAGCCTAGATTATATTTAGTATAAATATAAAACAATGTTAACACTTTGAGTGCGGCTTCCGTAGTTTTCCAGAACAGCAAAACTATGGAAGTACACAAATTCTATAGTTTTATATAGTTGACGATTTAAACTCAATTATATTGCGTAATCCGTATTTATTTTACGGGTTCAGCTTGTCCATTGGGATGTTAGTTACAAAATTATCGACTAGAATTCGCACAATGTACTGAATCAACCTATTGATAAAGCAAAAGCTGTTCAATTGTTTTGAAAAATCCCACCGCGTAAAAGAAACGTTTTAAAATGTGCTATACTAAAAATTATACATTTGTACGTAATCATCAATGGATAGATGCTATGCCAAATAAGAAATTGTAAAATGGATGTAAATATGTTTAGATTATTTTGTAATCTGTGTAAACGTTTTTTCTTCTATAGTTGTAAAAACATTTTTTAATAATTTAATTATCAACTAAACATAACAAACAAAGGAAATGTCAGCATTTTTTTTTTATACAGTATATTTCTTGAATTACGGTTTTTTCAATTATTTTAAAAATCCAGCATTCTCTGAATAGGGATAATTTAAGGTCTGCACTCAAAGTGTTGAAGTATATTTTAACAGAACCATGGTAGTCTGTAAGAAAATATCTTGCAGAATCTGCCACAACGTCTTACGTACTGTTTCATCATAAAAATGGGAAATATTTATTTGGAGTAATCTTTGTCAACAGTGGAATGACATATTCTTTAAGCCTATAAGGAGACAGGATACGCTTACAAAATGGATATTAATTACTGTAGAATATGATTACTGGTTGTGGTACGACAAATGTAGACATCAAGATGTCTGTTGTTATCTCAAATATAAAATGTGTCAAGTGAAAAAAAAAACTGTATTGTATAATAGAATTACAGAATCGTTCAATTTGTTTCATCATTTTTATAAAGGTTCTGTTGTATATAGGTCTAATATTATCTTTATTTTTATATTTCTTAAAACTTACATTATTTGGAATATTTAAAATATTTCAGGGGGAAAAATAATTTATCCTTCACACCCTGTTCGAGTCCTTCGCTTAACGTTTGTACTGAATAAATATGAACTTAACCAGTGCTTTGAAAATACTTACAATCGTTGTGAATTTTGGATAAAATGAGACAGTTTTATCATACACACTTTTTTGTATGATAAGTTTTCCAAGAAAAATTCCAAATTTTGTGATCTCATGTGATAGTATATCTGTTAGATTAGAGTTTTACTGAAAATCAAAATTTTCTATCATAGTTGTTGTACGTAGATTTTACGAAAAATTTTGGAATCCCCGTCAGTTATTGTTTACAATTAATATTTTTCTATCCTGTGATGAGTAGCTGTCTAGATGTTGTCAAGTTCGTGGTAAAAGTTTATATGTAAACGTTTTTATTCTGCACTAAACCTTACAAGCACTAAAAGTAATTCTTGGAATTTTAATGTGTAAATTTGTAGTCATGGTTCTTTTACTTGTTCTAAACTCTTAGTTGTGATTGTCAAGAAACAGCTTTATTAGGAGTGTGGATTTTTTGTTGTCATGTGGCACAGAAAACAATAAACCTAAGCAGACAGTAACATTACTATTTTTTAGTTTTTGTTTGTTTTTTTATAACTTTTTTGTAAACTTCAAAATAATGAAAACTTATTTTCTAAATAATATTTGTTGTATTTAAATTTCTGAAATTTTAATCTGATTGTACAAGTGGTAAAACCCAATTCCATTGCAGTTGACATAAGGTGATTTAATTCTGTGTGAAAAGGCTCAATTGCCAACCGTATGGTATCTAACCAATTTTATTAGTTGCAAAACCAAAAATAAATGTACAATTATTCAGTTTTTTAAACAAAATCTCTTGTTCTGATACAAGATTTTGTGTTGAATGAATATAAAACATACTTAAATCTAACAAATAAAACAAATCTGAATTTTTCTTCAAAACATAATAAGATACTATAAGATTACTATATAATAAAGAACACTATCCAGAGATTGACTACTGTAGTCTTCCTGTGACAGAATTCTCCAAACAGGATACCCCACTACAAACAGCTTGCAGGAAAGTTGGTTGATTACTACTGAAAACCAGCTGTTGTCATTATCTAACAGTCCCGGTGCTGGGCTATGCTGGTATCCATGGACACTGACAAGCTATTAAGTAAACATCATTGACACTATCTCATTTGTCAAGTTGGTGGGCTATACATTGACTGTAGATAAAATCAATAATCAGCATTGACCTTCAAAGATAATACTACAGGGTCTATATGTTTGTATGTATTTTTTTTTTAGATCAAACTTTCTTGTTCAGTGTCTATCTGTTTGTATGTTGTTTATCAGACTTTCTCGTATTTTATCTGTAAACAAATTTTAAATATTTTCAAAACATTCTATTTGTTTATTTGCTTTTCTCCAGTTGTTAAAAAATAAAAAATATTAATTAATATCAATGAATAATATAAAAATATTGGAAACTATCCTGGCTGTGTACTACGATTAACAGTTTCTACAGAGTTTTTAGCCATTGCTTTTGATTTTATTTGTTAGTTATAGGCTAATACTCGCTTACAATCAAATCAACTTTTATAAATTGACAATATTCAAACTCTGGCCAAAGAAGCAATACAAATATTTGAAAACCACTGATAAATTTTACATGCTAGTGACCATGCCTGGGAATCAGATACAGTTCTCAATAGGAAACTCCACAAACTAGGAAATACACTATTAGGAAATAGGAGAACACTGTTTAACAGATTTTTTTTTTAAATTCATACTGTTCCTGACCATGTCTAGACACCCCTGTGGAATTTGCAACATTGGAGTAAAATACCAGGCTATATGCTGCACTGGACCCTGCAATATGTGGTATCATTCCAGGTGCTTACCCTGGTCTGACAAAAAATTTAAAAAAAAAAACTTACTTCAGAAGAAATTTTGTCATGGGTATTTGATAGGTGTAAAGAAGGCCTGGAAACCACTTAAACAGGTATTGGCAATCTTGAAACCAAAATACAAAACCTCTCACTGTCTGATAGCTTGGACCAGGAAACATCCCTAATCCTAGCAGCAGAAGTTGGAAATGCACTGCTTAGTGAGAATTTACAACTCAAAGAGAAACTCCATATGGAAAAAGTTAAAAAATCTGAATACCATCTAGAACTAGAAGACAAAATAGTAGCGAAAGAAGAACTTATCAAGGCCCTTACAGTTGAAAATAATGAACTTCAAGTTGAACTCAGTCATTTGAAGAATAAATTGGACACCGAACACAAGCTCAAAAATGATTTGATTGAGCAAGCTGAATCTGAAAAATCCCAATTCTCAAAGCAGGTGAATGATCTCTTATCATGCAATTCAACTCTTAGAGAAAAATTAAACAAATTGAAGGGCAAATAAAATTGAAAACACAAAACTTTGACTCTCTAAATAAACAAAATGATATGATGTTAGGTAGCATGAAAACCATTGAGGAAGAAGTAAAAATAAAAAACTATTTGGTAAACCAAATGACCTCAAATTGTGAAAAACTGTCTGATAAACTGAGTGAGCAAGCAAGAACGGCAAGAGAACACCTTGAGGCTCTCTTTAAAGCCTCTAAGCCAATCCTTAATGCTGTGAGCTCATACAAGGCAGAAAATGACTTTGCATACAATACCGTTCTGTCAGACACACTGACGTTTTGTCTGACCGGGAGAAACAGCCAAACTCCGACACAAAAACTGAGCCTTGAGTCAACCGGGAGAACCAGCCAAACTCCGACAAAAAAAACTGAGTCTTGAATCAACTGGGAGAAACAGCCAAACTCCGACACAAAAACTGAGCCTTGAGCCAACCGGGAGAACCAGCCAAACTCCGACAAAAACAACTGAGTCTTGAATCAACTGGGAGAAACAGTAAAACTCCGACACAAAAACTGAGCCTTGAGCCAACCGGGAGAATCAGCCAAACTCCGACAAAAAAACTGAATCATAACCTGACCAACAGTAGATACAGAAAATCTTACAAAAATTTCTCCTCTAAGAGGAGTGAGAGAACAAATTTTTTCAGTGTATCCCTCCAAGTTTCAAAAATAGCAGCAAAGTCCAATTCTAATCTTGCAGAAGCGGGCCATAAGAATCATGGCCGACCTCTCTTCCCGAGACAGCTGCAGAGAATCTTTTACTGAACTCGACATTCTCACTGTGACTTCAATCTACATCATCGAAGTCATCATATATGCTTCCAAGCAAAACTTCCCGAGAAACAGTGAGGTGCACAACTACTACACTAGACAGGCTCAAGCTCACCGTCTACCAGCTCATAGAACAACGCTCTTCACCAAAAAACCATCATTTGCTGGAATCAAGCTTCTGAACTCCCTTCCTGATGCCATCAAGACCGGCAACGCTAAAACTCTAAAAAGAAGACTACACAAGTGGCTGGTGAAGAACTCTATCTACAGTCTCGATGAGTTTTATGACATTCTCAACTCCTGACTTGTAATGTTTTTGTTGTTAATTTTTGTTCTTTCCTTTCAATGTTATGTTTCATAACTTATTATTTTTATTATTGATTGACAACTATTCTGTTCTTGATGATCATGAATAAAGCTTTCTGTATTCTGTATTCTGTATTTGAGAGAACATACTTTGTCTGCCAAATCAGATGTAAACCAGATACTCAAGGGGAAAACTACAAAAACCACCCATGTATGCAAAAGAAAAGCCACAAAATCAAAGTGTAGAAGAATTTTTTACTGAAAACATTGAATATTACCCCAAAATTATAACCAAAAAACAGGACCACGCAGCTATGCATCAGCCGCTATCACCGCGGATCCCATCCCTTTTGAAAACTCCACAGCAAGAGATCCCACGGGCAAGGAGATACTTCTGACTCACACCGGACTGTATCCCCACAACTACTACAAGAATCAGGGAAACAGATCTTAACACAGGCCGACATTCACCACTCTGATTCTTTTTTAGACCACATAAACCTGATAAACAGCAAGATAAAAACTCCCTCATAACTCAAGAATATACTCTCATTAGGCCCAAAGCGAACATAACTATTGGTCACCAAAATGTTAACTGGCTAACCAACAAACTGGATAGAGTGACACACTATTTAAATGAAGAAAACCCAGACTTATTTATTGTCACAGAACATGGTCTCAACCAGGAAAACCTGCAAAACACCAGGATAACAAACTACTCCTTAGTTGGCGGTTTCTGTAGACAACTTCATACAAAGGGAGGTGTAGCTGCATTTGCTAAGAGTGGTATGGAAAATTGTGTCAGGCTATTAAAAACGAGCAGCCCAGATTCTGAACTCATATGTGAGTCAGCATTATATGAAATTCGAAGGAAGAAAGGGCCACTTCTAGTATTAGGAGTTTACCGACAACCTAGTTCAAATCTTGATGCAGCACTGAACCAACTCTCAAGTATGATAAATGATGGCCTAACCACAGAGAAACCAATGGTGATAGTGGGAGACATAAATGTAGACATCCAGGAAGAAAATAATTATAGTAAAAAGATCACAGAGCTGTTAGCATGCTACAACATTACCAGACATAAACCTCCGGCAACAAGAACAACACCAACCTCATCAACATCAATAGACTGGGTATGTACTAATCTGCAGCAAAATGAAATTATTACTAAGGTAGTTCAAACAGGCCTCTCAGACCATACGGCTCAAATAATAACCCTAATTTCCCAAAACATCTCTAAGCCAACACCCAAAGAAAAAAGAGAGTTTTTAGTGAACAATCTGTACACCAACTCAAATTACTCTTAAGCAATGAAGACTGGACAGAAATTCAAACAATACATAATGTTGACACAGCCTATGACTCTTTTTGTAATGTACTTCAATGTTCTCTAGATATTGCCTGTCCATATGTCACTTCAAACAAAAAACGTAAACCAACAAAGTACGTCTGGGATGAGGAAAGCAAGCTGTTAAGGAGAATATATATAGAAGCAAATTAACAGTACCTGCGCTCTGGGCTACCAGAAGACAAAGCAGAAGTAGCAAGAAAGAAAAAGGACTATGACCTAAAGCTCAAAAAACTTCGTAAAGACCAAAATGCAGCTTTCATTGACCAAGCGGGCAACAAATCAAAATCATTATGGCAGGTCATAAACCAAGAAAGAAAGGAAAAAAATGGAAAACTAACCGAAATGGTGAATGGTAGGGATGTGAGAGAACCAAAAGATATTGCAAATAACTTCAATCAGTTTTTTTCAAACACTGCAGAAAGAACATTGAATGAAAATAACCAAAAACAACCCTACCTCAAATTTCCACATTTTAAAACCAAACATCCTTGAAACACTCTCAGTGTATCCTGCTACTCCTGAAGAAGTCGAGAAAACTATAGATTCCCTCAAACCAAAAACATCAACTGGAATTGATTAAATTTCAGCCAAACTGGCCAAGAGCTGTAAAGAAGAGGTAGCCATTCCATTGACAACCATAATAAAAAAATCATTTCAACAGGGTATCTTTCCATAAAAATTAAAAATTGCAAAAGTCTACCCGAAGTTCAAAAATGGGCCAACCACAGAGATTAACAGCTACCGCCCCATTTCTCTACTACCGACCTTCTCAAAAATTATTGAAAAAAATCGCTTTAACTAGATTACTACTACACCTGGAACAAAACAATCTACTAACTAATTACTAACATGGCTATTTGAAAGGCAGATCAACTACTACAGCGCTAATATAGCTGATTGAAAATATAATTGACAAACTGGAAGAGGGCTATAAGGTGACAAGCCTATATCTGGATTTCAGCAAGGCTTTTGACTGCTTAAATCATAACTGCTTACTTGATAAGTTAAATGCTCTTGGAGTCACGGAAACAGCACTAGCCTGGTTTGACAGCTATTTAAGGAGCAGACAACAGATGGTGGAAGTTGAATGCCTCTCTAATAATACTCTGAAGAAAGCTCAATCAACTCTAACCCCAATGCAGAGAGGTGTGCCTCAGGGATCAGTGTTGGGCCCGGTCCTATTCCTGCTACTAACAAACGACCTACCAGACCAACTTAAAGATGCTTGCCAGACTGTTACGTTTGCAGACGACACTGTCTTTACAGTAGCAGAAAAATCAAATGAACAACTTGACATCAACGCCTACATAGCCTTTAATATGACAAAACAATATTGCTACTCAAATGACCTTGTGATGAACGAGAAAAAGACTCTGCAGATGATCTATAACATTCGGAAAAAGGAAATCGAGGCTGGACTATCTGAACTGAAGAGAGAAGAAAACACAAAGTATCTCGGAATAGTGATCTGGTGATAGAGACGAGAATCTGACCTGGCGAACTCATATTGACCAACTCTGTAAAAAACTCAGCTCAGGAACATATGTAATCAGACGAACCGAACAAACAAGTGGGATAAAAACATCCAAAATTGCATATTTTGCACTTTTTGAATCCCATCTAAGGTATGGCCTGGCAATATGGGGTGAAACAACAAGCTCAAATCTGGAAAGAGTGCTTATACAGCAAAAACGAGCGATTATGAGTCTTGCAGGGTTAAACTACCAAGATAGCTGTCGAGAATCTTTCAAAGAACTTAAAATATTAACTGTAGTAGCACTGTACATAAGAGAAATCATCTTGTATGCAGTAAAAACCAACCAAGACAGACACAGAGACCTACATCAACATAACACCAGAAACGCAATAGATTTCTCACTCCCAACTCACCATTTGAGTCTTGGGAGGAAGCCTAGACTATGAAAGGAAGCCTAGGTATGAAAGGAAGCCTAGCTACAGAGGAGCCTTGTTCTACGTCAATATTCTACGAAAGTAACAAATCACTGCTTATTAATCAATCCTACACTGTCCATTTCCTTGGCTACCTTTGATCAGCGAGATCCCATCACACCCTGTTCTTCTGATTTATCTGGAGTCGATACTGCAGCTCTGGGTTGGATGATTGGTGCCGGATGGGACGATGTATTGGTGGACCCTTCTCTGTCAATCTGGACAAATCTGGTCTAAAGTCATGATTGAATAGTCTGTTCAGTTTCTCAACTCCATCCATCCCTTGATAAACCAACTTCTCATTTTCCCAGGTAAACCTGCATTTGTCTATAATGAGATGATCATAAGAAATAATATTCATTCCTGTCTTACCCGATATTCTGTCGGCTTCAGCTCTAACTGCGAATAGTCGAGCGCGCTTATACCGCACTTCTGGTGGCAAGTCTTGAAATACAACATATTCCGAGCCTCTCAGTTGGTGTCGTTTAGATAGTATTTCACGTATATCTCTCTCAGTTGGTGTCGTTTAGATAGTATTTCACGTATATCTCTCTCAGTTGGTGTCGTTTAGATAGTATTTCACGTATATCTTCGTCATCGGGAAACTGTGCTAAAATCAATGATTTGGTTTTGGTTATTGGGTAAGCCCGGTTCACCCACAACTTGTTTGACATGCCAAACATTTCATAGCAGAAGTTTATTACAGCCTCTACGTAGTTATTCTGAGATGTAAATTTTAAACCTTTAAAGATGAGGTTATTCCTAAGAGAGTTACTTTCTAAGCTTAATACTCGTTTCTTCAGGGAATTAACCTCCTGTTTTAAAGTAGCATTTTCGTCTTGGAGGCCTGTGATTTGAGTTGTTACATTACCAAGGTCCGCCTTTGTCGCAATATTTGCTAATTTTTCATCAATTAGTCCTCTTATATCGGACACTTGTAAATGTTGCAAAGTTTCCATATTGACTAGTCCGTAGAGTAGACTGGATTGCTGCTTGATGATCTCAAGTTAAACCCCACCAGCAGTGCCAACCTGGTTGTAACAACCGCAGAAACAGAAGTGACACTCTGACAGTGTTAACTGTGTATATGGATGTTCTAATAACTATTTTGCTGTTACCTGTAAATTGCAAATTTGTCAATTACGGAATTTGAATTGCACACAGGAGTTCAAAGCATTTTTCATGATGATTTAAACATCATGTGTATACATATTTTTCACATAGTTCCTAAATGCTATCTCACGAAAAAAATTTTTATTTATTATCTCCAGATAAATAATTGACTGCAAAGATTAAAATGCGGAATTTTTGAAACAAAAAATATGGCTGTTGAAGCAGAATTCTTGAAAAGATTTTCATAAATTATTTGTCACAGTTCTGTGAAGTTGTAATTTCAATATGTAATGAATAAACATAGCTCTTTTGTCAGAATCGACCTGCAGCTTTCAACAGCATAATATAAAAAGCAACCTGTTTCTTTCCACAGTGATAAAAAAACTGCTGTTAGAAGAGACATTTTTCCTTTGAAAATCCCTGTTTAAGAATTCAAAACAACTAACAATATTCTTTTTTATATGTTTTTAAAGAACTGTGGTCAGATTAAACAAAATTAATATCTGACAAAATAAGTGTCCGAAATCAGTAATATATATATATATATATATATATATATATATATATATAAATATTATTTCTCTAAAGTTATCTTGATCCACTTCATTACCATTTTTCCTTTTATTCCTTCACTGTACGAAATAAATTAGCCAATAACAACAACTACACGATTTTACAGTTCTTCTATGATCTATAAAAAACTATAGTAATATTAAATTACATGTTATTATTGTGTTATGTTGCCCATTATCATCTGTGGGGATTTAGGTTTATTTATCGTAATGCTGTTATTGTGGCCTTACTTCACTGTCTTTCTTATTGCGTTATAAGACCTTATATAGCAGATAAAAAGGTAGTTTTGAGCTATGATCAGAAAAAAAATTATATGAAAACATCAGTGATGTGGGATATTCTTCGAGGTACGTTAATTAATATTGAAGAGCATGGAGCAAATAGGACCTAAAATAGATCCATGTGAAACACCTTTTAAAACGGTCAAGAGGATAGGATCTCCAAAACCAACCAAGACAGACACAGAGACCTACATCAACATAACACCAGAAAACGCAATAGATTTATCACTCCCAACTCACCATTTGAGTCTTTATGAAAGAAAGCCTAGCTACAGAGGAGCCTTGTTTACGAAAGTAACAAATCACTGCTTATTAATCAATCCTACACTGTCCATTTCCTTGGCTACCTTTGATCATCGAGATCCCATCACACCCTGTTCTTCTGATTTATCTGCAGTCAATACTGCAGCTCTGGGTTGGATGATTGGTGCCGGATGGGACGATGTATTGGTGGACCCTTCTCTGTCAATCTGGACAAATCTGGTCTAAAGTCATGATTGAATAGTCTGTTCAGTTTCTCAACTCCATCCATCCCCTTGATAAAACCAACTTCTCATTTTCCCAGGTAAACCTGCATTTGTCTATAATGAGATGATCATAAGAAATAATATTCATTCCTGTCTTACCCGATATTCTGTCGGCTTCAGTTCTAACTGCGAATAGGTCGAGAGCGCGCTTATACCGCACTTCTGGTGGCAAGTCTTGAAATACAAAATATTTCGTGCCTCTCAGTTGGTGTCGTTTAGATAGTATTTCACGTATATCTCTCTCAGTTGGTGTCGTTTAGATAGTATTTCACGTATATCTTCGTCATCGGGAAAACTGTGCTAAAATCAATGATTTGGTTTTGGTTATTGGGTAAGCCCGGTTCACCCACAACTTGTTTGACATGCCAAACATTTCATAGCAGAAGTTTATTACAGCCTCTACGTAGTTATTCTGAGATGTAAATTTAAAACCTTTAAAGATGAGGTTATTTCCTAAGAGAGTTACTTTCTAAGCTTTAATACTGTTTCTTCAGGGAATTAACCTCCTGTTTTAAAGTAACAATTTTCGTCTTGGGGGGGCCTGTGATTTGAGTTTTTACATTACCAAGGTTCCGCCTTTGTCGCAATATTTGCTAATTTTTCATCAATTAGTCCTCTTATATCGGACACTTGTGAATGTTGCAAAGTTTCCACATTGACTAGTCCGTAGAGTAGACTGGGGTTGCTGCTTGATGATCTCAAGTTAAACCCCACCAGCAGTGCAACCTGGTTGTAACAACCGCAGAAACAGAAGTGACACTCTGACAGCGTTAACTGTGTATATGGATGTTCTAATAACTATTTGGCTGTTACCTGTAAATTGCAAATTTGTCAATTACGGAATTTGAATTCCACAAAGGAGTCCAAAGCATTTTTCATGATGATTTAAACATCACGTGTATACATATTTTTCACATGGTTCCGAAATGCTATCTCACGGAAAAAAAAATTGAACTTATTATCTCCAGATTGACTGCAAGGATTTAAAATGCAGAATTTTTGAAACAAAAAATATGGCTGTTTGAAGCAGAATTCTTGAAAAGATTTTCATAAATTATTTTTCACAGTTCTGTGAACTTGTAATTTCAATATGTAATGAATAAACATAGCTCTTTTGTTAGAATCGACCTGCAGCTTTTAACAGCATAATGTAAAAAAGCAACCTGTTTCTTTCCACAGAGATAAAAAACTGCTATAGGAAGAGAAATTTCTCTTTTGAAATTCCATGTTTAAGAATTAAAACAACTAACAATATTCTTTTTTATATGTTTTTAAAGAACTGTGGTCAGATTAAACAAAATTAATATCTGACAAAATAAGTGTCCAAAATCAGTAATATATATAAAATATTATTTCTCTAAAGTTATTTTGATCCAATTCATTGCCATATCTCCTTTTATTCACTGTACGAAATAAATGAGCCAATAACAACAACTACACGATTTTACAGTTCTTCTATGATCTATAAAAAACTATAGTAATATTAAATTACATGTTATTATTGTGTTATGTTGCCCATTATCATCTGTGGGGATTTAGGTTTATTTATCGTAATGCTGTTATTGTGGCCTTACTTCACTGTCTTTCTTATCGCGTTATAAGACCTTATATTGCAGTGATAGCAAGGTAGTTTTGAGCTATGATCAGAAAAAAAATTATATGAAAACATCAGTGATGTGGGATATTCTTCGAGGTACGTTAATTAATAGATCCATGTGAAACACCTTTAAAACAGTCCAGAGGATTGGATCTTATGTGAGATTTTTATTGTTTTGGATGATTTTAATTTTTACAAGGAAGTATCTGTATTTATGCATTATTTGTAATTAAGTAATTACCTCATATAAAACAAAATTGTAATTTAAAATTTCAAAATATTTGAAAATGTATATGATAATGAGAAGATCACCCAATAAGTTCTTATAAAAGGCAAAACAAGTTAATTTAGGTTATTTTTAATTTTTTAAACCTTCAGCTTTAAAAGATTAACTTTTTGGAGCAAGCCGTTCAAAACATATGATGTGGAAAGACTACAAAAGAGGCATTTATTTGCATAACACTGCAGAAACTCATTAGGGTTGCAATTGAAAAGTGCAAATACCTTGTTGCTAACCTCACAATTGCATTTATTCTCTACTCATACCAACATGGCTATTATCTCTTGGCCAAGAAAAAAGAACTGACACCTTTTTCTGAGTTAGTAAAAAAATCTAGCAGTGGTATATAACTGTTCGTAAGTAATTTCTTTTAAATTCTATATTTCGTAAAGCTGTTTCGTGACAAAATGATAATCTAAATCTTGCATGTTTATTATATTATCCTTTTGTACTATGTGACAAGATTGTAGACTTATTATTCAGAGATGAGAGGTGAGTTGTTATCATATTACAAGTTGTTTTGTTAATTTATTGAGGTTAATTGAACAGTACTGTATTTGTTATCGTACTATATATTTTGACTATTGGTTTTTTACTGTTAAAAAAATAAAATGAATATAATTAAAAATTGAAGAATGTGTAATGTTTGATGTGTAAAACTTAAGATGCTCAAAACAGAACGGAGATTGATTATACAATTTTTTACTCCATGTTCAGTTGTATATAAGATCATTGATAGTAGTTATTGTATTAAAATATTATTCCTTTTTTTAATTTACACTAGGATGTTGAAAACTCAGTGAAATAATTTTAGACCTGGATGAGAAGGTGTAACTTATTTGAAAGAACGTTTAGAATTTAGTATTAATTGTTTGATCACATCATATAAATTGTAATCTTCAGATATCTTCAGACATATATGGTTATCAGTATTAAAATAGTGTCCTTTTGAGGCTGTTTGTCTTTATTTATTAAGATCTCCAAGTGTTCTTCAGCTAAAATAAAGAAGTTTTGTTTTCATTTGTGTTTTTGTTTTATTTAATAACAAGCAGTTACCCTCACTTGCTTTGCATGCAATTCGTAGGCTTTGAAAGTGTATAAGTACTTCTGGTTCTAATGAATTATATTTCCAAAGCCAATATTAAGTTTGCATTATTGCCACAATCAAGAAAATCTATCACAAAGTGTATATTTATGGCTATTGTCAGTAATTTATTGCGGTCTTTTCCATGGTTTGTTTGCTGATCAAGAAAATATAAATACATACACAGGTCTAAGAAGCCTACTTCTGTCCAAAGACAACTAAGATGGGTATTATAACAGTCCTTTAATGTTTAGTACAAGTTATATAGTAATTTTGTCTTTGATATTTGCATTACAGTACTGACCTAGTATTGCATATGTAATATTTGCTAAAAACTTACAGTTAAAAGTGTATTTTTATTAAAACTTTTAATATTTTTATCAGGATATTTTCTTACTCTGTGCTTAACAGTGGTTGCTGAAAAGGTTGAAATACCTAGGTGTTAGGATTTAGGTGTTGTTAATACTAGGGCTATCCAGAAAGTAGATTACGTTTGGCTCTGTAGCCGCTAGGGGTGGGACTATCACGGCCATTTTGATGTCAGTGCGTTTCTTCTCCGTTCAGTGGCTGCCCAGCCATGCTAGTGAGAGCTTACTGTCACTCCTTTTTGAAGAGAATTTGTGAAGACAAGCTTTTTTTAGAAGACACTTAAATAAAATTGTTTTATGGTTACTCTGTAAAGTTATTAATGAAGTAATAACTCACTTCATGAAAGGGAAATCAAAACATTAAACAGCACGAAGGATATTTTAAACAAAGAACGCCATAACAAAACCAGAATAGTTTAACAGTTGAATATTTATTTATAAATAACACAAAAACAAATTAGAAAATGCTGTTTTTGATGATAAAGTAGTCTTGTAGAATTGTAGTATAAAAGAGGAACACAAACGAGATTCATTGTGAAGAAGAAGAAGAACAAGTCAGTATTATTCTCCAGTCATCATCTCCATGAATTCTGCAACAAAACAATTCGAATTATATTTCTATTAAACTTAAGTGCCATAACATTGTTTAAAGAAGAATACTGTATCTGTAATTACCAATACATTATTTACACATACAAGCAAATCTGTACTACTAATGTTTTTAAATGTCATAAAGCCATTTTGTAATAAATGCAGTTTTACGGAAACGATAGTACGGTAATAGATTTATTACGACTACAGCAGTTTCATACTGAGATTTATAACCAGATGTTGGTAGTGAAAGGTTTAGGAACAATTTCTCCTCAACGCACATCCTCTGAAGTATCATATTATGGTTAGTAAACTGAATAATAAATTTTTCTTCAATGAGAATAAAATACAAACTGTTAAACATAGTTTTTGTTTATTTTCAGGCTTTGATGAGATATCCTACTTTTTTTTAAATAAAATTGTTTCAGGTACATTTCTAAAATTTTTGAACCTTTAATCATAAGTTGTTTTTAAAAATAGTATTGAATTTAATACTCTATTCAGGTATGTTCAAACATATTTTCTCCAAAATTCTGGCATACATTTAGCATTTTTAGTGCTGGTAGTACAACTTTTCACAATTTCTAAAGCCATAGACATTTCACATTTTAAAAAATTGAAGAAATTTAGCACATTTTTTACTTCATATATTAAAAATATTTATGTTTAGGTGTAATAATTCAATACTTTTAGTTTGATATTCGTAATTGTATTGAACATAATTAGTAAATATCACATATTTTCATGTTGAGAAAATGCTCAGAAAAATTTTAATTTTAATCTATAATTAGGTTGACAATACTTAAATTTATGTAACAAATAACAGAGATGCACATTATTTACCAATGCATTGCAAAAAGGAATAAAAACCCTCTGGCATGGGCAGGTACTAACTTCTAATAAATGCTTGGGAAAGCATTGTCATTATGTTAGGTGGTTTTAGCAAATAAATCAAAGACATATATATATATATATATATATATATATATATTCATATTATTTGCATTCATATATTTGCCTACCCAACATAACTTAAAACTTGATTTTAAAATTGTATAACTGCCACAATACTAGATGTAATTATTTTTTATTACTGGGAACCAACCTTTTATGCACTCAAAAGAAGTACAATATAATTAATTTTTCTTAAAATTTGTTGGGCAAAGGTGTAATAAGTAGTGTTATGTCATCCAATATTAACAAAGCCAAAGGGTTTTAATTAAATTTTATTTTATAAATGTAATCAAAAATAAAACTTTCTCTCTTAATTACTTGTTGTATAAATACATAAAACCAACATTACTAACAGAGTGATAAAATGTAACGGAATATTTTCTATGAATGCAACTTAAATAGATCTCATCTTATTGGCACATTGTCAACGAAAACAAGCGTTCACCTAGGCATGTGGATGGTAGCCAATTCAAACTAGGGTAAATAAGCATGGGTCAATGGGCTGATATGTAGCAATCAATATATGTTAACATCAACATTACACACTGAACTACTTTAGTTACAATCGTAACTAACGTCTAAGTATTACAGTCCATTTAGATGTCTGGTATTATTTAGATAAATGTTAGTTACGGCACTGGCCGCGTAAATATAAGTAATAGTCCGTTCAACGAATGTTGAGAGTGACGCCAGACTTGACAGGCTGGTTCACATGCTGTCTCCAGCAGCGCAAACGGACCATAGTAGCAATCGTGTGACACTGGCCGTGTAAATATAAGTAATAGTTAGAATTATAGTCCGTTCAACGAGTGTTGAGAGTGACGTCATGACAGTGACGTGACAGGCTGGTTCACATGCTGTCTCCAGCAGCGCAAACGGACCATAGTAGCAATCGTGTGACACTGGCCGCGTAAATAAAAGTAATAGTTAGAATTATAGTCCGTTCAACGAGTGTTGAGAGTGACGTCAGACGTGACAGGCTGGTTCACATGCTGTCTCCATTAGCGCAAACGGACCATAGTAGCAATCGTGTGATACTGGCCGCGTAAATATAAGTAATAGTTAAAATTATAGTCCGTTCAACGAGTGTTGAGAGTGACGTCATTGCAGTGACGTCAGACATGATAGGCTGGTTCACATGCTGTCTCCAGTAGCGCAAACGGACCATAGTAGCAATCGTGTGCACTGTTTACTTGTAAATGACTCGTAAAATGATACGATCCTCGGTAGATAGCTACTGTAGACCTCTGACTTGTTTGCGTGCGAGGGGACACAGGGGTGAGGGGGAAGTTCCGCTCCGCGATTGGGCCAAATAGGTCGTTGCCTAGCAACCGCACGTACTATTCATGATGTTTGTGTACGGCGCCACGGAAAGTCACTGCGCTAGCGCTGTTACACGCTCAGTAGCTACTAGTTAGTTGTGAGAATGGCGTCGGTGCGTAAAAGAGGACAGACTGTGCATAGTGAAGCAAGAGAAGTGATAAGGAGAGTGATAAGTAAGTGTGACGAAGAAGCGAGAACTGGTAATTTGCAGCACTTAATGAAACAGAGCAATTTGCGAGTCAAGAATTACACTGGTGTTTCGGTGAGGACAATTTCTAGCATTAGAAAGGAAGGAGATGCAGCTGGAGAGACACCTTTAACTACGCCTGGTAAGAAAAGGCCGTACTCGGAGGAGAAGAAATTTTATATGGTGATTTTGATAGAAGAGTCGTTCGAGATGTGGTGAGTGACTTTATATTTAGTGAGGAAGAAAGTGCCCACTGTTCCTAAACTGTTAATTGCTTTAAAAGAAAAACTTGACTTCCCTTGGAAAGAAGAAACCCTACGAAGACTCCTGCACCAAATGGGATTTAAGTGGAAACGGTGTAACAAACTAAGAAAAATTCTTATTGAGCGGCCAGACATAGTTAATTGGCGTGCTCGTTATTTGAGAGATATCCAACGGTTTCGACATGAAAAAAGACCAATAATTTTACATTGATGAGACATGGGTGGACAACAATTTGACATTCGGGAAGTGCTGGAGTAGTGATGAAGTGCCTGGGTGTGTTTGACGAACACAAGTTCATTCCAACAGACTGATTGTTGTAAACACGGGTTCTACAGATGGATTTCTTAAAGGGGCTGCTTTAATTTTTAGGGCGGGTAAAGCGAAGGGGGATTACCACGGACAAATGAATGGTAATAATTTTGAGAAATGGGCTGAAGAAAAACTCCTGCCTAACCTTCCAGAAAAAAGTGTTTATTGTAATGGACAATGCACCCTATCATTGCCATCAAGAAAATAAGGCGCCAACAAAGTACGCTGTGAAAAAGGAAATGATAGACTGGCTGCAGAGTAACAACATACAATGCTCAGCAGATATGAAAAAGTTTCAGTTGTACGAGCTGATAGAAAAGCACAAACCTAAAGAAAAGGTGTATCGCATCGACGTGGCGTTAAAGAGGCGAGGCCATGCGGTTCTCAGATTACCACCCTACATGTGTGAATTAAACCCAATTGAGCTGGCCTGGGCTAAAATCAAGAGAGTGGTGAAAGGAAACAACATAAGAGGAGACCTGTCACTAACGAAACTGGAAGAGGCAACACGAGAAGCGCAAAGTTCTGTTAGCAAGATCGACTGGGAAGGCTTCACAAAACCACACCTTGAAGCTAGAACAACAACACTACTGGGAACAGGACGGCCTTGATGGAAGATGCCATCGACAAATTCGTGATTGAGTTGGGCGGAATGGACAGCAGTGACAGTGAAGTGTCAGATGACAGTGAGGAAGAAATATCTGACAGTGAACTGGCTCAACCTCTTCCAAGTACAAGTGATGATTAAATTGTAAGTCGTAAAATAGCACATTATATATATATATATATATATTATATATATATATATATATATATATATATATATATAGTAGCAAAATTTCCTGCTGTTTTCCCTTTTTTATGTTAGAAATCAAATAGAATCTACTTCCTCAAATATCAACTTGTAACTTTTAACTTAAACAATGTATTATGTATTGGGCAAATACCGTACTGTAAATTACCACTTCTCACTTCAGTGTTTTATAAAATATTTAACAAAAATACTCTGTTTTTATTATATTTTTTTAATTATACACCAACTATTATAATATATTATCAACATATTTATTATAATGTATTATCAATATATTTCATGTATTTCACAACTTATTCTGGTTTATGTTTACATAATAATATAAGTTCAATTTGAAATTGTGTTTTCTATTGCCAATTACCAAGTATCAAGTGTTCATCATGAAGTATTACTCCAGAAATAAACTATTTATTAAAAAAATAAATGTGTTGAATAGGCTACAAATAGTGTAATAGTGATATTATGATATTGATATTATGATATGAAGAGGTATATTCAGAGGGTTGGGCTGTCAATGTTGACAGAACCGATGTTTTCGGTTGGGGTCGTAGACGGTGACGGAGAAGCGCCCCAGCAATGGCTGCCGCATTCCTCTCGCGCGCAATCAAGTCAGAGGTCTACAGTACTGTAATTGGAAAGTATCTCTGAGAAGTAGGTAAGGTGTGATTGAAAGGAATTTGGAGAAGAAACGCATTGGTGTTGAACTGGCATACTATATATAGTGTACGATGGGAATTACTGTGGGGAGTTCACGAGTGATGTAGCGAAGGGTATGAGGAAGTCTTTGTACTAGCCATTCCAAAAATATACCGTCATACTTACCCCACCCCTGTACCCTAGTGTAATCCTATCCGCACTGTCCTCATTTCCCTTATTCAACTAAAGAGTATCATTTTAGTCGTTGTTAACATTAGAGTTAATACTGTGTATTATTTAATCAGACCTCTTGATTTGACGAACTAACGAAATTTGTAGATAATTATCGTACATGTGTATAGTGCCTATTTAATTATATACTTATTATTTATATAAATTTGCCAATTTGTGGTAACCATTACAAGGTGGCCGTATATTTTATTTGTGTTATCAATGTTTTTTTAATCCATGTAGTTGTTGTAAATGATTAAAATTGTTGACGTATGAAGTAAATTGGTAACTACAAAAGTAACACTACAGTTAATAATACTAATCAATGTTACAATCATAATAAAATAATTACAGTACCAACATTAGAATTACCAACAAATGAAAATAGTTTAATAGATACAAACATAAATCAAGAACAACGACCTAAACAGTACGATTAATAATACAATGCAAACATACAATTTTTCAAATTTCGGAAAATATGTATTAAGATTATAATAATTTATTGTTTAAAGTTTGTTATTGACGTTGAAAGGAAGGATAACAGGATTTCGGTAATTTGCCATCGTTATAGATTATAAAAGGTATAAAACAACGTTTCGAGGATTAGTGGGGGAGGTATTAATATATACAAAAATAGCAAACAGAAAGAAGTAAATAAGGGAAAGAAAAAGGTTGAAATATACCCAAAAGCTGCTTAGAGTCCAGTCCAGGCGTTGTCACTGCACAGGACGCAAGTCCCGAGCACAAACCACAAGTAGAAGTTAACGTTATCCTCCAGGAACTTGCATCCTGAGCAGAGACAACGCCTGGACTGGACTCCAAGCACCTTTTGGGTTATATTTGACCTTTTTCTTTCCCATCTCTTTACTTCTTTGTATTCGTTATTTTCGTATGTATTAATACCTCCCACACCTGACGAAGAGGATAGACTCCAATCCTCGAAACGTTGTGTTATAGGCTACCTTTAATAACCTTTAACGATGGCAAAAGCCCGAAATCTTATCATTTCAATTTATTGTAATTACAAATTAAATACATAATGTCGTTTTATAAAAAAAAAAACTTTAGTAACTTATTCATAGTCTAGCATGCACAATGTTTTTAGAAATGCATGAAAAGTGATTGACAGGGAGCCCTAACTCTACTCGTGAACTCCACACAGTAGACAGCATCAAAAACGAACCACATTATTGAATGCAAAATACGCACCCATTCATGGAAATAGAATGCTTTGTCTTCCTCAGTTATTAGAAAAGTGAGGCGTATATATATATATATATATATATATATATATATATATATATATATATATATATATATATATATATATTTATGCTTGCTAAATATAGTCTGGTTTAACCTATTAGCACGTATCTAATGTTGTCATTAATTGCCCTGAAATACTCGCCCGAGTAACGCCAGATCGTATGAGCTGTACCAACACCTGGGCGACCTTGGCTCTTCGCCAACGCGTCTCATTTTACGCTCCTTTCCGAAAAAATACTAACAGTTAAAAATAATAACATATCATTAACTCTGCTTTCTATTTTGTACTGTTTACAACCAACTCGGGATTATATCTAAGTTTCATTCCTGTTTTATTTTTAAAGTTTTAAAAACCAATTTTAGCAACGTTTGGCTATTTCATTGTGTTTCAAATGTTACATTAGTACGTTCCATCCGTGTCTTTAGCATTTAAAACATTTGGGGGATCCGAAGGTACTCCCCCAGAAACTTTTTGAAAAGTATATATATATATATACATATACTTTTCAAAAAGTTATAGTTATATATATGTATATATATATATATATATATATATATATATATATAATATATATATATATATATATAATATTATATACTTATATATACATGTGTGTGTGTATGTATGTATTAAATAAAAACTTATTATCAGGTTTAATATTACACACACTACTGTTATTAAATGCGGTCTAACACATTACAACGTAAACATTAACTTTAAAATTGTAGACTTGTCTCTCTTTACAGTACATTATAACAATCCAAATTGACCCCTTGCTTAAAGGAGGTATACTTAAACTGAAACAACCCCAAAGTATTTTGGGGGAGGGGGGGTTGACAAAAACGAAAAATGGGGGGCTGCATCCTCTATGGCGGCGACGCCCGTGCATTCAACCTCTTAAAATTAATATATGACGATACAAATTGGTACATAAATAAATTTTCATGAATACAGCAATACCAATTACTTGATGTATTAAAAATATGTGTTACTAATTTCTAAAGGAACACATGCAAGACATGAAATAGTACCCTGCTATTTTAGAAACTGCCAGATCTAGGGTTCAGGAGGATTGAGAGAGATGAGCAGGTAGGACAGATAACTGATTTCCGGTACTTGGAATGGAGGGAGAATGGACCAGCTGGCTGCTTATCGCAGGAACGGTAAAAAAACAGGAAACGGTGTTGCTGCGATCTAGCGGTCAGAGTTTTGCGATAATGGCGCGAGCACAACCTTAAAGTCATATTTAGGATGTTCTGGATCATCTGCGGTCTGGACCGTAGTTCTTCGAGGGCCAGGTTGGCTTATGTTAAAATCAGACCTAACCTGAAGTAATGTGACAAACTGTTTTCCGGGTTATGATCCTGAAGTATACAGGAGGTTTTTAGTGGGTAGTTCACGTCTTTTGTGAGAGTCCCACACTACAGGTTAGTCACCTGTGTCTCATTAAGGTATGAGTATGGTGGGACTTATTTAAAATAAGCATAACTATGCTTCATTAGCATCATTATCTTAACTTAAATAGCTAAATTATAACATGGTAAATAACTAAACTAGTTTAGGTCTATATTTAATTCTCACTGTTTAACAGTAAAATTGTTATTTAATATGTTTCATTATAAATTTTGTTTTTATTTTACCTTTTTGCTGTACGTAAAAGTTAGTTTCGATGTCATTCTACGTGGTCATGCGCAAAATCGAATTTATAAACATGTAATAAAAAAAAATAATTCCACAGGTGTATGTTAAAGTTGACTGTGTCATACTTTTAGTCAGATAGCTCAAAAAGGATTCCAGTTATTTAAGTGTTATTTCTAGGAATTATTATCTAAAAGAAGATTTTACATTAAAAGCATTTAGGAAGTAGTCGAAAATCTTAATAATATAATACTTCGAATATATATTTAATTAAATTTGGGGTAACACAAAGCAGAAGAAATTATAATCTAAAAATCGTGTGCTCTAAATCACGAAGTAGTGACAGACCCCCGCGCGTAACACCTTATTATATGGGCGTATATAAGGGGGAAGCTTAGGAGGTTTGAGCCCTTTGAAAATTTGAAAGAAAAATATTAAAATTGCACCCAGTTGCTTGTTTTAAGCTAGAACACACTTATGAGGCCTTAAAGCTCAATATTTCATTGGGGAAGATTCCCGAACCCTTTTTTTTGTGGGATATTTTGTACTTCCTAAACGCCACCCAGTACATGCCAACCCCCCTAAATAATTTTCTCTATGTACGCCACTGTCTTCAGAAGGCGGCATTGGTCTGTGCTAGCCAAAATCAATATTATAAGCATTAAGTACTAATTTACGTTATTTTAATCATTCGTTACTGAATACTTCTTATTTAGTGAGTGGGCTATATTACTTTCTTTTCTTTTTGTTGTTCTCTTAGGACAAGAAGCTTATAATTGCACTTAGTAGGGGCTAAGTCTTAGTAGGTTCTTATAGGGATAAGAACCTTAGCGCTGCTTCCGGAGTGACAGGATATTCTGGATGGGTAAGGTAGGGGGTAAGGGCGCCTCCTATCGAGTTCCATGAAGAAGAATCTAGGGCACTAATCTCAAGTCATGTCCTCTAGGAAAAAGCGGAGGCCAGTTCTGAACCAGCCTCTCCAATCAAAGCAGACAGGGGGTGGCATATCCATATGTCTAAGCTGGTAAGAACCCTTTTAACTCTACCAACTCCAACAGTCATCTCCCGCAGTAGACTAGACCTATCAAATTGCCCTTGAACCCCAGAATCTCGACATTTGCGGTTAGTGATGTGCTGCTCCTGGACATCCATAAGGTTACCCAGATTTAAGTGACTCATCGGATTTTGCTGTACCCAGTGGTAGGTTCAACTGGATGTTATAAACCAGCCAGAAGTGAACCCTGCTGAGTTCGGCTATATTACTTTCTACTGATACTGATAAAAACCATGATAGTAAACTTTATTACTAAAGAGGAGAAATCTAATGTCGTAAAATTGCATTTATTTACCATCGAAGTCAACTGTGCCTGATCCGTCTGAGTCGATCTCGTCAATCATCATGTCCAGTTCCTAGTCAATCGGTCAAGGTCATCAGCTCTCTGGATCAGGCAGAATGTGGGGATGTAGCACAACAGAACAACATATCAGTCAATCATCATGTCCAGTTCCTCGTTGGCCAACTGGTCATCCAGCTCTCTCAGGATCTCTTTCAGACAGAATGTGGGGATGTAGCCATTACCTACACAAACACACTAACGTCAATCATCATGTCCAGTTCCTCGTTGGTCAACTGGTCATCCAGCTCTCTCAGGATCTCTTTCAGGCAGAATGTGGGGATGTAGCCATTACCTACACAAATACACTAACGTCAATCATCATGTCCAGTTCCTCGTTGGTCGACTGGTCATCCAGCTCTCTCAGGATCTCTTTCAGGCAGAATGTGGGGATGTAGCCATTACCTACACAAACACACTAACGTCAATCATCATGTCCAGTTCCTCGTTGGTCAACTGGTCATCCAGCTCTCTCAGGATCTCTTTCAGGCAGAATGTGGGGATGTAGCCATTACCTACACAAATACACTAACGTCAATCATCATGTCCAGTTCCTCGTTGGTCAACTGGTCATCCAGCTCTCTCAGGATCTCTTTCAGACAGAATGTGGGGATGTAGCCATTACCTACACAAACACACTAACGTCAATCATCATGTCCAGTTCCTCGTTGGTCAACTGGTCATCCAGCTCTCTCAGGATCTCTTTCAGGCAGAATGTGGGGATGTAGCCATTACCTACACAAATACACTAACGTCAATCATCATGTCCAGTTCCTCGTTGGTCAACTGGTCATCCAGCTCTCTCAGGATCTCTTTCAGACAGAATGTGGGGATGTAGCCATTACCTACACAAACACACTGCTCATCAGTATTATTCATTTTCAATTTTTTAGTTCCGTTTATTATGAAAAATTTACGTTTTCAATAACTTTACTTAATACCAGAAACATTTTATAAGATTAACATTGACGAGATGATTAATTTACCTTCTTTGTCGTAAAGTCTGAAAGCCTCTCTCAGCTCTTTCTGCATTGCCTCGTCGTCTTCTTCAACGATGAACTTAGCTGCTAATGTAACGAATTCGTCAAATTCCAGTCTTCCAGATTCTGAAAAGAATTGAAACTTAGTTGTATTTGTTTGATCACAATTCAGTAAAACCGTAGCATTGAGTTGTCCATATGATAATTTACCACACAAAATGGATATCTATTAATTAAAAAAGGTTTATCTTTATTGCCTTGGTTTATTCTCTTAGTATATAACAATTCCCCTTTAATAACCTATATTTTCTGAATTGTGAAACGATGTTTTCCATCGAAAAACTCTTAAAAGATTCATTTTAAATATACGACCACAATCATATTTCCATTTTTGTTCAAACGCTTTACTGACTACAAGAACACAGTTTAAGGTTGTCACTAATGTAACAATATCACCACGAAATTGAAAATCGAAAGTTTAACATTTTCCACAATTGACTTAGTCTTGGATCTAAATCCATTTGGACCTCACCAACTCCTTTAGGTTCTTAAAATTCCTGGAATTTCTCTCAATTGGTCAATTTTAGTCTGATTCATATTTAATCAAAACCTGACCTTAATTTGTTATTTTTTTTATCTCGATTCAAAGTCAATCAAGATTCTGATCCGATTTCTAGCTCTGAACCAAACGTGAAAGAACTTGTACGGAAACTATCAAAATTTGATGTAAAATAATCCAAAACTTCTTCAAATCGTTTAATAAAATTCAAGTATCGTGCTCTAAACCTTCTATTTCTTCAGTTGATTCCCCTTGAAGGGCTTTTATACCAATCAAAAATGTATCGTATGTCACTTACTATCTGCATCCACCTCCTCTATGAGTTCGTCAAGGATCTTCTTGTTGAAGGGTTGTCCCATCAACCTCAGGATGTCTGCAACCATGTCTGTTGGGATACTTCCAGACCTCTCTCGGTCGAAGGCATCAAAAGCCTTCCTCAGTACTGCAAAATAATAATAAAAATGTAAAAACTTATTTCCTTAAGCCTAAAACAATAATTATATTATAAGCCTAACAATTATAACAACAAACAATTATGCACCTAAATCAATTAGGAAATTTCTGAAACTGTTTAAACGGATCAAATAGAAAATGCTTTCACTATGTCAATCATTAAAGGATGTACCGAATGGACGAAACACATGGGGTTGGATACCGCTGAGGTTGAAGTAATGAATACTCGATTTGCAAAGTTTACTTATATGTTTAATTTTGGCAAATAAACATAAAAGCACCACTTCTAGAGTTAAAAATAAAATAATGTATTGCCACCTTGCTGACAAATAGAATGATAAACAACTAAATGATATCATGGAGGTGGGCCTAATGGTTCCAATGTTCTATGGGAATTTTGCGTACGAACTTAATAATTATTGAAAGCTTTAAAATTGACTTCATTTCACGTTGATGTCGACTCACAAGCGCGGGCGTCAGCATCTTGGCTCGAAATTGTAGCTGTAGTCGGAAAAAAGTGAAGAGTAGTAAACTAGAAGCCTAAAAGCCCTCGAAGTTGAAATCAGAGACTCGGTTGAACTCGCGGACGTGGCTCGCGAGATGTTTCTCGGCAGCTACAAAGTTCACGAGAGAAAATATTAGTACGCGTGCCACTTAGGTTATTAATCCGCCAAGAATTAGGTCCAAGAACATCGGATGTAACTTATATTAACCAGTAACAAGTAACAGAGTTGCGGAAATATGTCTTATATAAAATACAGCTAAATAACGATACAAGAACTAATAGACGTTATTATAATCTTGTGATTTAATTTTTTGTAATGGATACGTTTTATGACCTATCGTATAGGTTTTTTTGTCGTTAATTGACAAAAATAAATTTTAAGAGCTGTACAAAGTTTGTCACACTACATTCTTTCTTCTTGCTATCTAAATTTTGTTCTCTTAAATACCACCTTTACACATTGGTACAGCATTTTAAAATAAAAAAAATAATGGCCATCTAAAGTTAATTGTTTTGAATAGGGTTTCCCGTTTCATCGATGTCTTTGAAATGAGATGTGACGTCATTATTAAAAGTTGAATTTACCCTTCCCCTCCCCCCTCCTCATTAGCGCATGAAAAGGTTTACAAAATATATATACAATATATAATACATATATATATATATATATATATATATATATATATATATATATATAAAATCATCTGAATTTTTAGAAAACGTTGCTTTATCCGCGTTAAGCAATGAAAAACTGCTACAAAGTCAATATTTATTTCTTTGTTTGCATTCTACTGTCAATGACATCTGACGTATCATAACAAGAGTAGTAACCCAATCCTTACAGCTGATGAAATGCCAAAGAGTAATAATCAAATTTTTTGTACAAATTAACGAAGGTTCAAACAGAAAGGAAATTTTGATTTTAATATAAGTTGATGAATAATTTCACTCTGAAATTAAATCTATTTCATATACTTCGTCCCACACGTACTGCTAAAGTCAAATGCCAGCAAACCTTAACTGACATTATACGAGCAGAAAAGTCTCACGGTTTAGATGTTTTGACGTCTACACGATTTGCGGCAGCGTGCGGCACAGCGTGTAGCTACTGACAATAACGAACAACGAGAATACCGATTAGAAGAACAAAGACGTCGAGATGGAAGACGTCGAAGGGTTTTAAAACTTAATAATTATTTACCGACATATAAATGTCCCGTTACTGCAGCTGTGCAATATCACGCCTAAGGACTATTTGAAATTTTGTGTATCCATTGCGGTGCATTGCATTTCCCTGAGGAACGTGTTTCTAATCGCATAAATAAAAATTCTCTTGGTAACTGTTGTTTGCATGGACGAATTTTAATGGAGCAACCAAACTTTTCAATTGAATTAGTACGTCTTTTTTAACAGTCACCCATATTTGGAAGTGTTCATAAAAATAAGAAACATGAACGCATCTTTTGCTCAGTAGCCATGGCATTTATAGTTTTATCGTTTGCGGACAAGTATATCATAAAATGAATCCAAAACATGATTTACCTGTAAAATACCGAGCACTTCTCGGTTTTCTGATTCTGAATATTTATTTATACATAAAAACTTTATAATTGATTAGTTTATATAGTTTCCAGGCGAAGTGTCTCTCCGGACCAGATAACTGTGAAACACAATCTGGACAAGGTGTGGAGGGGAGAGAGGGAGCTATTTCTGGGCAAGGGGACTCGACTGCTTGTCGGTCTCACTAGACTAGACTGGGGGAGACCCGTCAGTAGAATTTGACGTGTCCAGGGGCGTATCTACAATTTTATTTTGGAATGGGGATAACTACGATTCATAATCATATATTGCATAGTATTACAAGAAGTAGTGAAAAATATTGTATTTACAGCTCATTGTACATAGAGTGCTGTCCATCAACCCCCTCCCCCCCTTCAAGGATGTATATATATAGAGATAAAATCAACTTTTTTTCTCCGTAAATTTATCCCAAAAACGTAAACCTCCACAGCAAAGGTCTTCGTTTGTTTCAATACATTTTTAAATAGTCTTAGCCCCCCCCCCACCCACAATTAAAGTGGTGCAATCAATTTTGGATTTTCAAAAAAATTTGGTTAAAAACATTGCGCTTTACAATGATTTTCCTGAATGTAAAGAAATAGAGCAAAATAAAAACGGCTCAATACAAAAATTGAAATTTTTACAGTGTGTAACTTCAGAGAGTGATATTTTTATCGTTCATATTTCATTTATTAAGTTAATTATATGTTTATAATTAAATATAATTTTAGTAATATTGTGTGCTTTAAAATGTGTTTTCTTCCCGAAGTTATGTTTTCATAAATCAAAAACGTGTCACTCTCTAAATCTATAACTTATGTACATACTGTACAAATTTCAAAATTTTTATTCGGGCCAAATAACAAAATGGTCTAAATTGCTTACTTTAGATCCCTTTAATTTCACGTGGAGCACAACATCGATTGCACGGCCTTAAAAAGCCATAAATGCCATAAAGTATGGAATGCATCTTGAACAATATGGACACACAAATAATGACTTTTAGTATCGATTTTATTATTAGGAGTTCAGGGGAGCATTTCAGTTGAAGTAGGTTTCCGCGGAAAAAAGAACAAAATAAAGATTAAGTAGCCTCTATTAATAAACCTATACCACAGAAGGGACGTAACGAAATATGTAGTCCAGATGGGCCAAGGGATCTGTGCGCGCGGCCGAGGCTGTACTAGCCATCCACAAAACATTGGCTTCACCTACGCGCTGTCATTCTGTGATTTATTTCAAAAGAACTGAACTATCGAAACACCTTTTATTGGAACATAACCACGAGACAACTGAATAAATCAATAAATATTCCAGTTCTTGCCTCTTGGGTCACGAGAATACCAAAGATGGACTCTAAGGGAAAGCCCAATGTTTTTGGAAAAAGACGCCCCTCTCCCCCACCCACCAAACAGGCCGGCCAGCCTGCGCGCGCAGATCCCTCGGCTCATCTGTACGGAAGGACTCTCCTTTTTACTTTTTGATCCTAAAATCAATGGAAATCTCCCTTGGAGCAAGGGGGACCTAAATATCTAGGACCTTTCTAACAAGAGCTATAATAATAATAATCTCTTTATTGCATTTTTTAAACAATTTAACATTGTATCGCAATCGTCATAAACAAAAATAAATAGTCCCAACTATACCATCATACACATTCACACTTACAATTCATACATTCGCTCAGACACATTCAAACTGACTCCAGATCCAAAGCAAACAGATACATACCGACTCCAGATCCAGAGCAAACACATACAAACTGATTATTTAAATACTGTGCAAATTTAGACCTCCCAGCGGCTCATCATGAATTCATCGACAGAATAAAACGCTTTTGACACCAAAAGGCATTTGAGACGAGTTTTTAATTGATTTTGATTGATGGAATTTTTTACACTCTCAGGGAGCTTGTTGATGAGTCTGACACCAACTTGTTGCGGGAGGTGTTGTGATAACGTCAATCTGTATTGGCTACTTCGAAAATTGTCCCTGTCTCTTGTCCCATATTGGTGAACGTCACCGCCACGAACCAAATCACACTTTGATTTGCAGTACGTGATCACCTCAAGAATGTAGAGGCAGGGCAAAGTCAGCAACCCCAGCTCCCTGAAAGATTCCCTACACGACCTATTGGACCGACGGACAACACAACTTCAAGAATGGCCTTTCGGATCCTTAATAATTGGTTTATTTTTGGTCATAGAAGTTTCGTGAAGTTGAAAGAATTATTTCGAGGGAACTTCACCATTGGTTTATAAATTGGTTCTGTTTTCAAGAAAATCAAGTTTGAAGGTCTTGCACAGAACACTTTGGGATACGTTAGCAATTGGAACGCCTTTAGTAAATGTCGCTCAGTGAAGGTAGTATTAAAGTACGAATTTCAAACTATAGAGTGGTGAAACTTGAAAAAAATAAACTCTTTGGAATAAATACAGATTGATAGATTGAAATTTTCCTTGTAATGTTATAATATATCCTATCCAGTACGTTTCAGGAGTTAGATTATCCCTGAATATTTCGCAGTTCAATTAAAATAATTATTCTTCATCAGATCATTTTCCCCCTGTTTAAAGGAATTCCCGTTAGAATATGTTTCATATAATTAATTTATCATTTGTCTAGTTAAATTGTTCTTCCCCTTAATACATCGTTCGTTATTTAGTAAAATTACTTTTCGTCTAGCTAATCTAGTTCTGATACTCACCATATAGTAAAATAATCCTTCATACAATTTATTTACTCTCTATCTATCTAATTTTTCTATTTAGAGTATTCATCATGCAGTTAAAACCAGATCGAACCTCTAAGGAAAAATGCCTTCTGAAACGATTTTATGCTTTTATTGTATAGCACTCGTAAAAAGGCAATACCTTAACATGACAGCATTATGAGCAATTTAATTTTAATTATAGACTCACATGAAACGGCAAAATGTATTATTTATTAGTATTCGTGTGTTAAGAAATTGTATTTTAAGGCTGAGTATTTTTAATTGTTTAATTAAGTAGTATAAATCTAAATTTAGCCAAGAAAATATTGAACGTAGCTTTTATAAACACATTCTGCACTAAATAAGAACATTTACATGTTGATATACACTATTCTTAGCTGGACAGTATTTTATAAATTATTACCGAGCACCTGTCACTTGGGAATACGCCAAACCGGTTAGTCTTCCGGAACACAATCGTTGCAGCGGATATAACGCGTTAGAACTTTAGTGCGCGCCAAATTGCATTAACATATTACGCACCATAATGTGGAACTGTAAACCAGCTCTACCACACTACTGAGAGCGCTGTCCCTCGTAGCTGAACGGTTAGCGTCGTAGCTTCTCATTCCGAGGGGCCAGGGTTCAAATCCCAGTGCAGGCATGGGATTTTTGCGCGCTAACAAATATCTATCTGGACCTAGCGTGAATTAATGTCATAAATAGTACTGAGCTTTGAATCATGTAAAAAATCAATAATCCCATTAAACTTTACGTGCATGCTATTAGCATGTATTAGTTTACGCGGCGTGACCTTGCATATCCACGAAGTTTGTAGGATAATGAATAGTAATAGTATGTGGTATAGTAATTATGTACGAAATGCCCAAGAATGTAGCCAGGAAAAAATTGCGAGGAGGGGATCCAGAAAACTGATATTTTCCCGTAGTGGACAGAGAGTAAGGCCCCATTTTATTCCTTAAAAAGTTCTTGACCACTTTCTTTTTTGAGAGCGATCTTTCAACAGTACATGTGAGTAATACTAAATTATTGAAATAATAATCGTTTACTAAAAAAGTAATTGAACATTTTACAAATTGGGGGGATTCCGGACCCATTGGGTCCCCTCGGTGGCTACGTCCTTGGAAATGCTCTGAGTTCTCCATGTTACGCAGATAATATTCGCACCTTCACGATGAAAGGACAAACAGAAGCGTTGTTCGCGGGGACGATTATAAGAGAAACCACATAAGTATCTTAAAATACGGAATACTGCAACCTATGGTCCTATCAAGGATCATAGGTTGTATCGGAAACGTGGCCAAAATCCAGATTGAAATATTAGCACATTCGAGATGACCTAGTCAAGCTAGTCCTTTCATAGGCGATGTGCCTCGATACGTGGGTTCCCGGTTCATACAAACATTATCTGAAGAGGAAATCAAAGGATTTATGGTTATTAAAGTAGCAATGAATGTGTTGAGATTCGGTTATTACATGACGTAAGTGACATTTTGTATAATATATGTAAACGTAGCTTGTTATAGCAAATTTGTAACAGTTTAAACTGTAAAAAAGTAGTGTTGTTAAATTTTTGAAAAAACTAGCATATTATGTGATGCCTTTAAGGCATTAAAATATAGTTCTCTGATGAACAAATCATGTTTTATAACAATACTAGCTGTTACCCGCGGCTTCGCACGCAATCTTTAGAACCAAAGTCCTTATATTACTTAGTAAAGCAATTATGCGCGATTAGCCTGGGTAACAGCTAGTTCGTCAATAAATTTGTAGTATTTTATAACGAAAACTCTTGATTTTCAATAAAATACCAATTACAACCAGATACCCAGTTACCCACGGCTTCGCACGCGATTTCCTACAGAAAAATTGGGACATAGGAGGCATATTTCTTTTGAACGTCGTTATTACCCTTCTGAGGTAAATGATAGTCACTGAAAGATACTCCAAGCTCATGATCTATTTAAGATTTAAATGTTAAAACAGTCTCAATATGCACCTGTGAAATAACTGGAATTTTTCTCCAGCATTTTATGATTTTTGTACACAACTGAACTATATTAGCCCAGCGTGGACAGGAGTCAAAAAGTCGAAATTCATTAGCGCACATACGATGTAATAAATTATGGCCCTCAATGTAATTTTGAAACGAAAATAGGTATATTTTAGGTACATATTATTACAGTCTAATGATTATGAGCTTCAGATGTTAAGCGAAATTGCGTATGGTTTTTATTTTAGGCTTTGCGAGTGCATCACTTCTGGGTCGAATTAGTTATATCTCCGACGCCATGATTGAGCTTGCTTTGTTGTCTCGATCGTGAGAATATGTACGCACGGAGTTCTGAGAACCATACTTCTGTCAAAAAAAAAAAAAAAAACAACTAAGGTTGGTTTTATAACACTCTTTATATTATTGTAGCCAACGTAAGATAGTAATTTTGATATCTGCATTGCTCTTCTGATCCAAGCACGAGCATGGTTTATATTAGATAAATATTGCAGTTAAAGGTGAATTTTTACGTAAAATTTGAATTTTATAATCTGGATAGTAAAGTATATGCTTAACAGTGATTGCAGAAACAGTTGAAACAAAATTTGCTGTTTCTCTTAAGCTTACTCTATGTAAAGAAATTTAAAATGGTAATTAAATTATATAAACATATATTTCTTTTGTTGCATTATATAAGTTTACAAAGAACAGCTGATTCAATTTGAACAGGCTCTTTCACCTAATAACATATGTTTGCTGCGATGCATTTCTTACGGGTATTTCCGTAACTTTTAGAGTCCAGTGGGGCAGAATCCTGAATCGGGAACGGGATAAAAAGTATCCTATGTCCTTCTCCCAGTTCTTAGCTACCTCCCTACCAACTTTCAGCCAAATCGGTTCAGCCGTTCTTGAGTTATAAATAGTGTAACGACTTTCTTATATATATAAATATATATATATATATATATATATATATATATATATATATATATATATATATATAGATTTTAACCAAAGTAATATTTACGCTTTTGAACTCTATTCTTTCAAACAAAATTAACTTTACATTTTTATATTTTCAAACTGTTGGTTGATTTTAAGGAACTCAATACGACAATTTGCAACAGAAATTTATTTGTGTAAACTTATTTACAATAATGTTGTTATTCTTTTGTAAAACACTTTGTATTGCTTGGATTTAATATGTTTGTTTCTCGTTATAGTAGAGCCAGTGTCTTCAAACATATCTGAAATATTTCAAATAAAATCACTAGCTATTGCATTCGCCTACCATTTTGTAAAATGGACGTCAGCACAAAGAAATAAAAAGTTGGCTTTCTCATTTAACCATAGAGCTCGCAATTTAAAAATCGTACCACAGTGGCAATGTTTAAAACAAATTGCTTCAATTGATAAATTTACTTGAATACTTCAATTTAAAAAACTGTCAAGAGATGAGACGGTTCAGATTTCTCCATATCAGGTATTTTAAAAAATATTAAGTTTTTTTAGAGTAAAAGTGATGTAATTGTACAAAATAATAGCTAGTGGTTTGGCAAGTTTCATTGTAACCTTATCTGATTTGATTTACCGAGGAATTCAAAACCTAAACACTTAACCATAAGTTTACCAAACATAACAGCTTATATTGTGTAATATTATATTATTGTAGAATATTACTAGCTGTTTCCCGCGGCTTCGCACGCTTTTCGTAAGCGTTACCCGTGTATGTGCACTTCTAGCTCAAGTAAATTATATTTTTAACGCCGATGTAGAGTTTACTTTGTTGCCACGATCAAGAAAATCTGTATATGTTTATAGCCATTGTACACGTACATGTGTTTTATTATAAAGTGGTCTAACACTCAAGCTTTAAGTTCAACCATAAATTTATCTTCAAGATAAATATACATCATAGCTTAGCGCCTTCAAATAGTGTTTGGCTATTAAATATTCGTAACTGTCTCGTAATTGCAGTTTATAATGTGCAGGCGCTTTGAAAACTATTATCTTTGGCAACGCCACCTGGAGGCGAGTTACATCAATAGATATAGCATAGAAACCTTCTTCGTGGAAAAATGACACGTTGTAAATGTCAAAAAATGTTTGTTTACATAGAAACGTCAAAAATATTTATGTTTACTTAGTTACTGTCAAAAATAACAACAATTTTTTGTCGCATTATATATGTTTACAAAGAACAGCTGATTAAAAATTTGAAAAGACTCTTTCACTTAATAACATATGTTTGCTGCAATGCATTTCTTACGGGTATTTCTGTAACCAGTGGGGCGGAATCCTGAATCGGGAAAGGGATAAAAAGTATCCTATAACCTTCTACAGATCAAGACGAACAAATTTAAAAAAAAATTAGGCGAATCTGTCCAGCCGTTTGTGAGTGATGCTGTTACACACGAACAGTTTCATTTTTATATATATAGATATTCACAGCCCCTTACCTGAAATCTGTTCTGGTGGCAGATCATCCTGAAAAAATAAACGTATATTTAGTTACATAATAAAAACACATATTATTGTAGGTTCTAGTAATTAGTTTTTTAGTAATTTGTAATTAGTAGAGCATTATGAGATATTGAACATTTTTCGAGGCTTTAGCATTCTCAGTGTTTATGTTAACCAATATGCTACTCTGAGTAAAGTTATGTAAATGCTTGTATTAAATAATCACTAAACAAAAGTTTTAATGTATCATAGGAATGGAAAATAATGATTATGTATGCTAATAAGTAAGTAAATAATATTTTCCTGGGAGTACTTTATTTATTGGTTTATATACAGTTAATGTTTTATATGAAACAGTTTAAAAACCAGTATTCCATTGTCATAATTCTTTTTGCACTTGATTATGTTTTTATAACCCACCTCGACAAAATTCCATTGGAATATAATTTGCAAATATTCATTTTGATATAAAATAATTTGATTTCTAGGACTATTTAGTTATTGGTAAGAACTTACAAAGTTGTTTAAAAATGTATTTTTCGGTCCATGTAACCTTAGTACATGTACACTATCAATAAGTTTCAGAAATTATTTCATTTGCAACTTTAAAACCTATTCTTTGTGAATCTTTGAACATTGAACGAGTTTATTTCGAGTGTCAATTGAGTGTATGAATAGAACATAGGTTTTCTGGGCGATATAATGTTAAATGTTTATTTTGCTTAAAGAAAAAAGAAGAATAGGTTAGTAAAGGAATATCAGAAAGTGCCTTAACTATATAATATCTTTTGTTTGAAGTTTGGTTTAAAGGAAGGATAGAGAAAAAAAAGGATTTTCCGGACATTTGCCATCGTTCAGTGATATTTTACAATACAATACCATCAGTAACACAGTAACAGAGCGTTCTATTATAGAACGTTTGAAAGGATGACAGGATTTCGAACATTTGCCATCGTTATATGTTGCAAAAAGTATAACCAAACGTTTCGAGGATTAGAATCTACCCTCTTCGTCAGGTAGGGGATTCTCTGTTTAAAGTTTGTTGCTGACGACGGAAATTTTAAACAGATAACAAAATTTAGGACTTTTGCCATCGTTATGTGTTACAAAAATTATAACACAACGTTTCGAGGATTGGAATCTATCCTCTTCGTCAGGTTGGAGAGATATTTATACATACAAAAATATAGAACAGAGAGAAAAAAAGGAAGCGAAAGAAAGGTGTTCAACCATACCTCCCCCACCTGACAAAGAGGATAGATTCCAATCCTCGAAACGTTGTGTTATACATTTGTCAAATATATAACGATGGCAAAAGTCCAAAATCCTGTTACCTATAAGTTCATTTAAACAGCAACTGGGGAAACTCTGGACTGAAACTGGGGATTATACTGTATAAGTTACTCAGAAGAGGTGAAACTGGCGTGTAAACAGGTCGTGACTCATCACTGCTAATGTTACCTCAACTCAACGTGTTTGTAAACAGTCGAGCCCATCGTTCAGACGTTATTGTACTGGTAACGTCTGCTTCGTTTACTTGCGCTTTGTTCTGCAATGGCATGTTGCAATAGCCGAGCTATATTCAGACTATATCGCAGCCTTTTATTTGAAATCAGACCTTTGGTCGAGGAACTGTTTATGCCAGTAGCAATCATAAGGTTTTCGAGATACATTTTTTGTTGATCTGCCAGATCATCTCAACTTAAGACTAAGAGATCGCCCGTTCCTTATAATCACCGCTAAACATCCTAAAAATGTCTTTTCTGGCAATTGCCACTAAATTTAATATGCATATTTTTGCTTTTACACTTAGCCCTCTTTTCTTTTCAGCCTAAAAATATTATTAAGTACAATCTAGGCTTTCAAAAATGTTCTATCACCCTTTGATCATATACTATGGTTTCACCAATAATTTGATTTTGCCAACTATGTAGTGGCATACCTGGCATGGCTTTGGCAAAATTTCAGCCTCTTTAGACTCATGTCAATTTTGAGAAAACAATAGCTTTGCCAGCACTTCTGTCTTGTTGGTCCCACGTCAGTTTTTTAAAAAACAATGGCTTTGCAGAATTTCTGTATTGTTAGTCCTATGTCAGTTTTTAAAAAACAATGGCTTTGCAGCATTTCTGTCTTGTTAGTCCCACGTCAGTTTTTAAAAAAACAATGGCTTGCAGCATTTCTGTCTTGTTAGTCTTACGTAAGATTTTAAAAAACAATGGCTTTGCAGCATTTCTGTCTTGTTAGTCTCACGTCAGTTTTTAAAAAACAATGGCTTTGCAGCATTTCTGTATTGTTAGTCCCACGTCAGTTTTTAAAAAAACAATGGCTTTGCAGCATTTCTGTCTTGTTAGTCTTACGTAAGATTTTAAAAAACAATGGCTTTGCCAGCATTTCTGTCTTGTTAGTCCCACGTCAGTTTTTAAAAAACAACGACTTTGCCAGCATTTCTGTCTTGTTAGTCCCATGTCAGTTTTTAAAAAACAACGGCTTTGCAGCATTTCTGTCTTGTTAGTCCCACGTCAGTTTTTAAAAAACAATGGCTTTGCAGCATTTCTGTCTTGTTAGTCCCATGTCAGTTTTTAAAAAGAATGGCTTTGCAGCATTCCTGTCTTGTTAGTCCCATGACAGTTTTGAGAAAACAATGGCTTTTCCAGTATTCCTATCAAGGTATCTTAATGGCAACATTGGAAATACCTGTTAAGCTTATCTTGCTACTGCTATGGTAGCATTGGGGTATTTGGATCGTCAACAAGTCGAACTGCTACACAGAAATGTATTTTATATATTTAAGATGATTATAATTTGATTTATTCACAATGTTAACCGTAATATTCATTACATTTAATTTTGCAGTATTTTAATTGCCCTACTCCATTTAATATAGTGAATATTAATTATTACTAGAATTATTGAGAAAATTGTCATTTAAATAAATAACGCATTTCAGTGGAGAGATAAAATAAATAACGATTCGAATATATACTTTATTCAGATCATGACGAATTTTGTTAAAACTTTTCAGTTTTTTTTTATTTGTGATACACATTCATAGCCAACTATAATCTTTTAATACTCTATTGTATATACGAGAGTTTATATAATTTCAATAAACATTCAATGACAAAAAGTACTTTCCCCGCCGGGACTCGAATCCGGATCTCTCAGTGGCCATTAACAATTTAATTAGTGTAAATAAAAATCGTTAGACAGGTATTTGGTGTTACGATCATATGCTAGTTTAATTTAATAATAAAAAGTAAGGGCCAGTGGTGTAGTGGTAGCGCACTCGTCGCAAGTGAGAGATCCGGATTCGAGTCCCTTGGGAGCAAGTGCTATTTGGGATTCAATTATTTAGCAATAACTATTTTTGCACATTTCATTGCAAAACTAACGATAGCAAACTTGCTTAAATCGGTTGAGAAAGAAAATAACTACAACAATTTTAGTTAGTCAGTATTTACGAAATCTTACTGGAATTCTTAGAACCAGTCAAACACTGGCAACAAAAATAATTATTTTTTTTTTAATTTTTACGTACGATCAAAACGTTTTTTGGATATTAAAGTTTGACAATTTCTAAATACCGCCACTTTGAAATAGAAAGTTATGTATATTTAATGTTGTTAATGATCCTTTTATGATCTGAACATGAATGCCAATTTTTATGTAATTTGTATAATCAGTTCTGAGATAGGAACTTCTTTTAGTAAAAAACGCATATGGAAAAAACACATATGGACTGACAGACACTAAACGTAGCGAGATAGGACATATTATGTTTATTAGAACTTTTTTGTTTGTTTTTGTGTCTACTATCATTTCCTGAAGTTGTGCCAACCTCACGCGAAACACCCTGTATATTTTTACAAAATGTAATTAATGGAAGCTCCTTGGTTTTTTTACTTATTTTTGTGAGTAAACTAGTGATAAAAATAAGATATAATTCTACTGAGCCAAATAAAACGGACGTTTATTACTTTCAAAGAATTAAGCTTAATGTGGCAACTCTATTAATTGGCCTGATTCGTTTTGGGAATCTTCGAACAAAATCTTCTTTGCCAAGAAGGTCTTCATAATAATTATTCTGATTAGGCAACTAAGGTACTACAATAGGTTTGAAATTATTCACCATTCTGTTTCTCTATTTGAATCTGAAAACTGTAAAGAATAGTGGCGCAGTAAAAATCGGGGGTTAGAATATAACATCTACATTGCTCGTTGACATTTCGTTTGGGTTTGTGAAAAAATGTTCTGAATGTATTTTTTTTTTTAATTTAGTTAAATGTAAAACATTATAGAACATTCTCCGGCATTGGCAGATTTTTTATGATTTATAAAGTTTGCGTCTTATAAAGATTGCAAATATACTTTTGTCAAAGAAAAACTAAAAGAGAATAATATTAGAGTTTGATCAAACACTATATACAGGGTGTCCCGTAACTCTCTGGACAAAGGTATACCACGTTATTGCTCAGGTCAAGACAAACATATTTCACCATATGAACATGGGTCTCCGATGCTTAGTTTCCCATCTGTCTGTCTGTATGTGTTTTTATAAAAAATTAACATATTAACAAGTAATAAATTAAATTACACCAAATTTGGCTTAAGTGTTTGTAATAAAAAGGCTAGCAACTGAAAAAATATAATGGAATTATCTTTAGTATTTTACAAATGATTGTACATTAAAACTTTTAAACTTTGAATATCTTAAAAACTAATATTTTTTATCAATAATTGCAAGAATAACAGTTTTTATAGAAGATTATTACAAATCTAATGACACCAGAGTTATTTTAACCGAATAATAAATAACTGATTTAGAGCAGATTTACTGTGACAAGACATGGCCCACATTGAGAGCTGCCGTTGTTTATTCAGTGTTTGTATTGTTGGCTATTCACTGAGAACCTCAGCTATAATTGTAATGAGTAATCAATTATAATGAGTGTTTTGCGACAAAGTGAAGTTTTAACACAATACATGTTAACTAATTAATTGGTGTGGTCAAACTATGCAACTTTTAAAATAATTGATCAATTGATAGATACATCTGTACTGTGCCAACTTTAACCCACACATAATAAAACAATCATAGTCCATAATTTTGCTAAAACTAACACCAATGATGCAATCCATTTTCAAGAGTAAAGTTTAACCAACGGCATATCTTATAAATAATTTACTAATACGCACTAAATTATCAATACATACATTTTCATTAGTCGTCCTGGACATACATTTTAATATTTGGATAACAATATTATAATGTATATAAACCTTTCATGTATTAAGTACAATAGTTTAAAATTAAATATAAAGTTATGACTCACTATATTTAAATGACACTAACTTTGGAGTCTATTTTATTTTATTTTCAAATGAATGTTGGAGAGCTTGTAGATACAGGTAATTGAGTTAAAACCTGCATCCCTTGTAATTTATAAAAAATTCTTATTTTCCAACACGATTGTCCAGTATTTTATTGTTATAGTAGGCCTACTAAACATATTTTTTAAACACTGTATCGTTAGGCAACTTACCGAGTTATTATTAACACTTCACTCATTAATTTCGCCAACAAATTTTTATCGTTAAAAATGTCATTTTAAATCCAACCTTTTTAAAAAACTGATCAAAGTTTACCGAATTTAAATGCATCGATTCAATTATTAGACTACACACATTTGATTATATTACAATCCCGAAAGTTGTGTTTATATCTCTCTTTACTTTTATTTAATTAGTACTAAAAACAATACTTTTATTTGTGGAGTCGCCTGATGATTAAACCTTTGGTTTCGAAAGGCCTCGTTCAAAAAATAAAACGTTTGGAAAAGTATTGTTTCATTAACATTTAGTACTATTTAAACATTTTTCCAATAGCTCCAAGAGTCTTGAAATTTTATTTCATTGTTAGCAAAGGTTAGAATTAGGTAGTTTCTATATATTTTCTTAGACTACTTATTTTCTAGATTTTTAAGTAAAATCGGGTTTTAAGATGAAGTTAAATATGTTATTCTTCGGTGCTTACAAGTTAAATTAACTTTTAAAACGAACCTCAAAACGGGGTTTTACCCACTGAGGGCCTAGTATTTTTTTATTTATTATTATATATTTATATATATTTATTATGTGTATGTGTATCTATATTTTATTTGAAATATTAACTTTGTAAATTTATTTATAAGACAATATTAGTGTTATGTTTGTTATTTAATTGCCAATTTTGTACAAAATATATATTCTTATTTTTATTAAAAATATTTCTTAATGTATATCAAATTTTTGAGCACGTTTTATGAGTACATGTTATGATACATTTTACAAACGTTAAGATTATGTAGTTTCTATACAGTTGTATTTATTTTATAAATTTAAGTAAAAGCGGGTTCAAAGATTCTTTAGTGGTTAAAAGTTAAATGAATTATTATAAGGAACCTCGAAATGGGCTTCGTTTTCTGAGACCCTACACAGTATTGTTATAAATTTTTTTGTGCATTAATATAATTTCATATGAAATATTAATTTTGTAAATTTACTTATAAGACAATATTAGTGTTGATTTTGTAATTTAATTGTTTATTTTGTAAAAAAAAAAACAGATTTTGATTGTTAGAGGTTAGGATTAACTAGTTTCTATACAATTGTACTTATTTTCTAAATTTAAGTAAAAGCGAGTTTCAAGTTAAATTATACGTTATTCTTTGGGGCCTTAGTATTGGAGGCACTAGTATTTTTATTTAAACGTGTACGTGCATTTATATTTTATTTTATTTCAGATATTAATTTCATAAATTTACTTGTAAGACGATATTAGTGTTAAGTTTGTTATTTAATTGCCAATTTTGTACAAAATCTTGTGAATAATATTTTTTAAATTTTCTTTGGGAAAATAAATTAGTGTTTATTTTTGTTAAAAATATTTGTTAGTGTATATCAAACTGTTGGGCAAGTTTTATGGGTACATTTTCCTAAAATCCGCCATAAGCCCTATCCAGGTATGCCGTAGCAAACATAACTAGAGAACCTTACCATGGTAAGAGTGGTAGAGGTGTTAAGGGCGGTTCACAACTACAGTCCAGGAACTCGCCGAGCGGTCTACAGAAAGTCCAGGCTGCAGACAGCGTGTGCTGGACTCCGCGTACTATTTTTAGCGCGGAAATACTCAGCCCGCGGGAAACAGCAGTATACCGCTCCTCGCTGCTACCTCCAAACGGCTAGAAGGCGTTGCTAACCCCTCCTGCGTATTTTAGGACGTCGCCGTTTATTGTCGTTTGACTCCACTGGCGTTGATTTAGAAGGCAGTTGTAAACAATATGCTTTACGCTCGACCCGACGAGAACCGCCCGGTTTTGAAAGGCCCGTCATATTTTTACTGAGATATTTGACAGAAATAGTTTCCCTCACTCTGCGCGAAGGAGCGTTAGCGGTGACACAAGCACACGGAGGCTAATATCCACGCTGAAACCGCTGTCACCATTTAAATCCCTCAGAGTGCTAAACAATGCAGATTTTTCGTCGTTTTTTAGCGTTAAAGAACGTGGTTATGTACCCGCAACTCTAACTTTTCAACACAGTTATTTACGCTGCAACGATTTCATGCATGATCCACGTTGATAATGACAACTGAGAATCGGTTTTACGCGTTATCAATTAAACTATCAAATGTCTTCTGGCGATAAAGATAACGGACTAGAATTGGTCAGCCGGGCTTCGTTTCTTTTTATCTCTTTTTGATTGTTTGAACAAGATTAGAAACAAGATTAGAAAGTGTGAGGCTACAGTACTCGAAAAACATCCTTCGAGATAATACCTACCTGAGTATTGTTCATGTAATTCAAATATAGATAGGAATTGGTTCAGTGCGTATGAACTTTTATATATAGGATATAAAGATTAAAAACACAAGTAATGGATTTTTTATGTTACCGTATTCAAATAAAGATGCTCGATTCGAGAGTTTAGTATTTTATTCGACCTATTGAGAATACAGCATATCATAAACTATAACGGATAGAATTCGATTTAAATTAAAGGAAGACTGGTTAAACTAGAACAGATAATAATTTCGTGACTAGTTAACTTATGACAAGACGCTGTGGACTCTATTTTGTCCACTGAATCCACCTTAGAGCTTGCTTCTGGAGTGGTATATTTTGAGAATGGATAAGATTGCTATTAGGAGCTGCCCACTGGGGAAATTCGATGAGGTGTAAAGGTGCATTGTCTCTGAAACGGCTCTTACGATAGTCGCTGATCTATAGTATACAATGTCATCATTGTCACTGAAGCGGCTCTTACGATAGTCACTGATCTATAGTATACAATGTCATCATTGTCACTGAAGCGGCTCTTACGATAGCCGCTGATCTATAGTATACAATGTCATCATTGTCACTGATGCGGCTCTTACGATAGTCGCGGATCTATAGTATACAATGTCATCATTGTCACTGAAGCGGCTCTTACGATAGTCACTGATCTATAGTATACAATGTCATCATTGTCACTGAAGCGGCTCTTACGATAGTCGCTGATCTATAGTATACAATGTCATCATTGTCACTGAAGCGGCTCTTACGATAGTCGCTGATCTATAGTATACAATGTCATCATTGTCACTGAAGCGGCTCTTACGATAGTCGCTGATCTATAGTATACAATGTCATCATTGTCACTGAAGCGGCTCTTACGATAGTCGCTGATCTATAGTATACAATGTCATCATTGTCACTGAACTAAGCGAGCTCTTACGATAGTCAATAGTATACAATGTCATCATTGTCACTGAAGCGGCTCTTACGATATACATCTATAGTATACAATGTCATCATTGTCACTGAAGCGGCTCTTACGATAGTCACTGATCTATAGTATACAATGTCATCATTGTCACTGAAGCGGCTCTTACGATAGTCACTGATCTATAGTATACAATGTCATCATTGTCACTGAAGCGGCTCTTACGATAGTCGCTGATCTATAGTATACAATGTCATCATTGTCACTGAAGCGGCTCTTACGATAGCCGCTGATCTATAGTATACAATGTCATCATTGTCACTGATGCGGCTCTTACGATAATCGCTGATCTATAGTATACAATGACATCATTGTCACTGAAGCGGCTCTTACGATAGTCCGCTGATCTATAGTATACAATGTCATCATTGTCACTGATGCGGCTCTTACGATAATCGCTGATCTATAGTATACAATGTCATCATTGTCACTGAAGCGGCTCTTACGATAGTCACTGATCTATAGTATACAATGTCATCATTGTCACTGAAGCGGCTCTTACGATAGCAGCTGATCTATAGTATACAATGTCATCATTGTCACTGAAGCGGCTCTTACGATAATCGCTGATCTATAGTATACAATGTCATCATTGTCACTGAAGCGGCTCTTACGATAATCGCTGATCTATAGTATACAATGTCATCATTGTCACTGAAGCGGCTCTTACGATAGTCGCTGATCTATAGTATACAATGTCATCATTGTCACTGAAGCGGCTCTTACGATAATCGCTGATCTATAGTATACAATGTCATCATTGTCACTGATGCGGCTCTTACGATAATCGCTGATCTATAGTATACAATGTCATCATTGTCACTGATGCGGCTCTTACGATAATCGCTGATCTATAGTATACAATGTCATCATTGTCACTGATGCGGCTCTTACGATAATCGCTGATCTATAGTATACAATGTCATCATTGTCACTGATGCGGCTCTTACGATAATCGCTGATCTATAGTATACAATGTCATCATTGTCACTGATGCGGCTCTTACGATAATCGCTGATCGATGGTAGCCAATGTTATCATTGTCACTGAAGCGGCTCTTACGATAGCCGCTGATCTATAGTATACAATGTCATCATTGTCACTGATGCGGCTCTTACGATAATCGCTGATCTATAGTATACAATGTCATCATTGTCACTGATGCGGCTCTTACGATAATCGCTGATCGATGGTAGCCAATGTTATCATTGTCACTGATGCGGCTCTTACGATAATCGCTGATCTATAGTATACAATGTCATCATTGTCACTGATGCGGCTCTTACGATAATCGCTGATCGATGGTAGCCAATGTTATCATTGTCACTGAAACGGCTCTTACTATAGTAACTGATCTATAGTATATCATGTGATCATTGTCCCTGAAGCGATGACTTGCGTGAAGTGGCACCATGGTTTCGAGACTGAAGAAGTTTTTATGCAAATACTTTTTTGAGGATGTTAATGAGGATATAAATTTAGTTAAAACGTTTAAAAAATAGAAACGTTACCCCAATTGCACATCGAATTGTAACACATGACATTCGCAAAAAGATACGAAGTAGGCTACTCTAAGATATTGAAAAGTAACAAAGGAGTCTTTCATAGATTCGATTCTTTTTCTAAAGAACTCTGAGGCGATTTCCAATATGGTGGACACTTTTTTCTAAATTATTTTCATTATACAACACCATATATTATAAGACGATTTCAGATTAAAAAAAAAAACTTTATTTTAAGACTTTTCAACTCTTGGATACTTGTCGGTAAACCCAACTCTACACAAGAAACAGCGAGCCAAAGTTTTTTCTAAATGTGGGTATCTGTTAAAAGTGGATCAGCAGGTTATTTGTGATGGATAGCCATAACTATCAATATTATACACTGTCAACTATCATAGTCCGATAGGTGGAGAGACGATTCCTTGGTATAACCACTCTATTGAGATTGCATGCAAGCGCATGTGATAGTAATCATCCAACATTAGTCAAAATTCAGATCGAGGCCATTTTCATCAGATCATTAAATTAAACCATCGCGTTATCCTTTCAATTCGGTTTTCTTAAATGGGTTCAACCACTCATGCGGTCGATGAATTTCTAAGGATTCCACTCTCATCTCTTGATGCAGGCAGAAGCACTGCTGGCATTTTTTGTGATCTAGCCCGTGCTTTTGATACTGTCTTTAGGAGAATATGGAGCTTCATAGTGTCAAAGGTATGCCTCTTGAGTGGTTCTCAATGTGTTGAAATTGCCAATAAAATCGGTAAGGGTAAACCTAGCTGTTTGCCTGTAACGGTAGGAGTTCCTCAAGGTTCTATACATGCCCCTCTCGTATTTATTATGTACGTAAATGTCCTGATCAAATCGATCAAGGGCCACGTAGTTCAATACGCTGACGACACTAGTGTCATTATCCAAGCGGAATCATCTACCATCCTCGCAACCGATCTGTCTTTTACTTTAAAAAGTCTCACCTCATGGTTTTCTTCGAATGATTTATTTTTAAACACCGAAAAAACCAGAATCTACATTTCAGACCCAAAAGTAATAGGAGTGATAAGACGATCTTTGTGGATAGTAATCCTATTCAGAAATCCACATCTGTGTGTTTTTAGGACTTTACATGGACTCTAATTTGGATTGGTCATAACATATTAATCATGTATGTCAAAAACTAAGTGCCTGTATATATTCATTGAGATATGTGTCCACATTTTTATGAAGGAAGACGCTTAGGTACATGGACTCTAATTTGGATTGGTCATAACATATTAATCATGTATGTCAAAACCTAAGTGCCTGTATATATTCATTTAGATATGTGTCCACATTTTTATGAAGGAAGAGGTTTAGGTTGGTTTATTTTTGATATTTTGTTCCTGTTCTGACGTATGGGCTGATCTTGTGGGGAACGGCACCAGTTAACTCTGTTGGGAGAGTTTTTAAATTGCAAAAAAGCTGTTAGAGTGATGTGAGGCCTGGGTAGTCGTGACAGTTGTCGGGCAGTGTTCACTAATGAAAACCTTTTGACTTTGCCTTCACTGTTTATATTTTATGTCTCAATGTATACATTCAAAAACCTGCAAAATTGTCCTACATATAATCATCTGTATTCCACCAGAAACAGATACAATCATCATTCCGCACCACCACAGCAACATCTTCAAAAGGTCCAGGTCATATGTTGGTCCCAAAATATTCAATGCTCTGCCGCATAGAGTGAAAACTTCTTCAACTGAGGCATCAATGTAAAAATAATTTAAAGCAATACTTGTTAAAACATGCGTTTTACTCTGTGGACGAGCTGTTGGACGGGGCTCCTTAGCCTGGGCCATTAACAGATGCGTGATTGTCTATCGTTTTTAGTTTTAATGACAATGTTTTTATAATAGCAATTCATATGTTAGGTTATGGCATTTAAAACATATACTACTACTACTACTACTATATAGTAAATAGTTCTGATATTATATAGTAAAAACTATTTAATGACTATGTTTTATGCATGTATATGTCTTTGAACAATAAATATTTTCATTTCATATCATTTCATTTTTCTTAAACTGTAAGGAAGGATGAGTTATAGTTAACTGATCGTATAAATCATCGCATAGGAATGCAAACCACAATTCTAATTTGCTTTCGATACTATTTTTATTCTAGTACAATGTAATTAGTATAGATCCAATGCAACTTTCAAGGAACATTCGCATATCTTTGCGTGGGCTAAGAACAGGTCACCCAGGAGGGTTCACTTCTGGCTGGTTTATACCTTCCAGTTGAACCTACACTGGGTACAGCAGAAACCGATGTGTCACTTAAATCTGGACAACCTTATGGATGTCGAGAAGCGGCACATCACTAACTGCAAATGTCGAGATTTTGGGAGCAAGGGTGATTCGGTAGGTCTAGTCTACTGCGGGAGATGACTGTTGGGGTTGGTGGCGTTTGTTTCGCTAAGAGTAAAAGTTTCTTGAAGCCTATGAATAAGGGTGTACCACCCCTGTCTGCTTTGAATGGAGATACTGGTTCAGAACTGGCTTCCCCTTCTTCCGAAGGGATATGACTTGAAATGAGTGCCCTAAATTCTTCTTCATGGATTTCGACAGGAGGCGGCCCCTATCCTCAACCTTACTCATCCAGAATATCTTGTCACTCCGGAAGCAGCACAAACGTCCTTATAGGACTAGGTGCAATTTCTAAGCTTCTGGTCCTAAGAGAACAAAATAAAACAAGTCATTTACCATCCACCTTAGTTATTGTTGACTTGCAAACAATCAACTTATCTTTCTGCCTATGTTATCCTTCAGCGTATAAACCTATCTAAAACAAAACAAGTTGCTGAGAACCTAACTTAAGGCACATATGTCATAAGATCTACAAAATCAAATACCAGTATAAAATTAAGGGACGACATCAAACAACTCTGCTTCTAGCCGTAGACTACGCAAGCTGGCAAAATACCTTATTATACATTTTTTATATGTAATACATTTTAAAGCAAAATAGTTCGAATAGGTAGGTCAATTCTCTTAGGCTAATGACATAGATATCAAAGATTTTGATGTTTTCAGAATAGCCAATATGCATGTCTTGTAGATGAATGGATTAGAGTTAACAATAGCGTGTATGATGTACGGAGATGATATTAACTAGAGTAACTCTAGAGTGATATGTTTAGAAAAGAAGTCTCAAACCCAGGATAAAAAAACTCCCCTGTAACTATCTTCTGTTTTATGAATCTATAGAATTTGACATTAATTGGTAAGGAAACATTTTAACCAATAACAGTAGGAATAGTTATGGGGCTCTTTTGGTCCACAGAGATGGAGCATGCAACAACCATCCTGCAAGTCTCAATGCAACAATCAAAATTGGCTTAAAAATGTCATGAAAATAAATATTATCCAAATAATGTGCGTAGGACTTTCGGAGCCGATGCGGTCAATTTCCAAAATCAAACCCCTTTTCTGCACACACATACTTGAATTCTTACATATAGCGAAATTGAAATGAACACATTATGTGACTAATATTAACCCGGAAAGTGAGTTGCTCCTGTACCTTTATACGCAAGGGGGTGGAATCGCATCGCATATTTTATTATACCTAGTGATAGGAATGCAATTTCCAGGACTCAGGAATTTCATAGAAACTAAATTCTCCCACGGGTTAGGGATTCCCAGTGGTTGTAAGAAACTATAGGCCAAAACTCTTAAAGACTGAGGATTTTCAGGGACCATTAATGATCATCGGCTTGGAGTTCTCAGTATGGAGGATACCATAGACCACAAAGTTTTCAAGGGTGGAAGCTCCAAAAGAGCGGCAACTTCCAAAGGTTGACCAAAATTTACAGAAGCTGAAAGGTTTCAAGGATTGGTGACACCGAAGACGGAAACTACCAAAACTGCGAGAGCATCACGGAGTCAGGAACTGTTTTAATGTTGGCAGACATGAATAGCCCCGATTGGTCAAAAAAGGTCCTTCAGTGATGTTCTCCAGAAGGCTCAAAGGGAAATTTTATCGATCCCAAACTAGCTTCGTTTAGACTTTCCGATCCTTTTTGGAATTGGTGTTTTCCTATCTGCTCGATCCTGGATAATATATCTGCCGTTTGTTACGAAGGACGATCTCGGTAAACCCATTCTCATTGGTCTCCAGGCTAGCATTAATAAAATTCAGGACTACTTCTTCCACTAGAACACTAGACATTCGAACCCCACTACGCAGTATCACGCTGGGATAAGAATGCATCCAACTGGGCATCGCTTCACAGTGAGTACGAAAACTTCATCAGTTTATTTGTTTGTTTAATGGACAATGTGCATTTAGATTTTATTGAATTCTATATCGGTCCCTTGGCACACACAGATGTTATTTGTCCTCCTTACAATCACTCCTTTGGCATTGCGTCAGGCCACCAATATTGTATTTCTGTATTTCGAAATAACACCGCGGTGTTTTGTTTGTCACATCTAGTCGCTTTCACACGTCGAGTGTTGACACCAGCTCTCGGCCCAACTTCGCTAAACTTATCCGCAAATAATTACAGCCGTCTTGTTTTTGTTGGGTTCGTTGTGGTTTGGCCAACACCACGAGTTTGACAATTTATTACATGTTCTCAAGAGAGCTCTTGAACATATATTTGACAACGTAACACAACAGCTGGTATATAAATTCAAGTTCAAGTTCGGCCATAGTCTATAGTGAAGGAAAAAAGCGTTTAGCATCGGTCAGTGATACAACAAACGGTAACACGACGTTTCGAGACATGCAATCTGATGTCTTCTTCAGGTGAATAACTAACCTAACACATAATTAAAGTGTATAAATAAACCATACCAGAGCGTCGTGACACGCATAGATCAGAAGTCACAACCACCGGTGAATGCGGACCTAAGGTGACCTGTATTCTGTAGTTCGGTTTTAATAAATAGTGTTGTTTTGTTTTTATTTAGTGTATGTTTTAGAGTTAGTGTAGGTAACACACAGCGTGGTGGTTATGATTCCTATTATATGTAATCCCAAAACCCTTGCTCCCGGTTTGAAGCGCTAGAGTAAGACGAACCCTTAAGGGTAAACAGATTTTTTTGTTATACGGTGTACTAAACAGGGGTTTCCTCAGAGACTGCTTATAGCAGCCACCAGTTCATTTAGACCAAGAATTTGTCGTTCAGAAAAACCTTCTAGAAATAAAAGCAATATTTAAAGCTTTCTAATAAATTGATCTGCTTATACACAATTAAATGCTTATCTCACGCAGTTATTCCATAACTACTTTAATTATACAATTATAAACTCTTGAATTAATGATATTATTGTATATATCATTGGTTGTTTTAATTTACATTACATAAACTATTGCAATATTCGTGCCATGATATAAATGTAATTTCTCCTATTAACTCAAATCCATCAAAAGTCCATATTTTCATTTTATAAGCATAATAATGCAATTTCATAGGGGAGAGTTTATAGTGAAGAATAAATTCATATTTTTGTATCAGTTATCCGAAAAAATAGTATATTGAGACTTTCACTTTGAAAGAGAATAAGCCTTGCATCCATATGGGGATCGTGTAGCAAAATTGTGTTCGGTAAAGTTATAGTTTTCATTCGGGCTGCAACAGGGGGCAATGCAAAATTAGCATCCTAATTCAGGAAAATGCTTTGCAGATGATCAGATGCCTCAAAGATTTTACTTCGACATACCCTTCAGGATTGTTATACCTTCTAGGGAGGCTTGGTCGGAGAGGAAAAACATCTCCCACAAGCGGAGCTAGAATGGTTCACGGTTGGCTCTACATCAAAAAGCGGCACATGCCCTGGAATTGTGGGAGTGAGACCATTTAGGGAGCTGTTTGTCCCTATGGGTCCTTATCCCACAGTTCTTCAGGCAGAAGTCACAGCAGTTATGGAATGTGCTCGTGAGAATCTTCGTCTGCGGTATAGGAGTAAGACGATTAACATTTTCACAGATAGCCAGGCATATTAAAGGCGTTCGACTCTTGTGTGTTCTTCCCTTGGCAAAATCAACATTGTGACTGATTATTGCTGCTTTCTTGGTCATGAGGGGGTCTCTGGGAATGAAAAAGCTGATGCCCTGGCCAACTTGAGCTCAGCGTCCAACATGACGGCCCTAACCGTTATAAGGTATTCCTAGGAGTGAATTATTTTGGGCTATCTTAAAGTGGGTTCACGCTGAACATCAGAGAAGACAGAGACTGCATCCAGGTTTGAGAATGAGCAGAATGGCCCTGCGGTACTTCTCTCCTTAAGTAGATCGGTTTCTTCTCAGTTTATGGGTCTAATTACGGGACATGGTCACCTGAAGAAGCATCTTCACACAGAGTTGGCATTCTTCGGGAGGAACCGCTCTGTAGAATTTGTGACGAGTAGGATGAAACTGCTGAACACCTGCTCTTTAACTGTCCTGCAATAGCAAGGGAGCACTACACCATCTTTGGTAGTCTGGACAAAGGTGATGAATTTTCCCAGAAGTACCAGGATCGGTTGTTTGTGGCGGTTGGTACAACTGCTGAAACCGTAAACTGGTTGGCCTCATGGTGTGCTTCCGGGTGCCCAAAAGGCCCTTGAGGCTTAAGTGCATGGCAATAACCATCAATTTTAAGCCGCCCTTGGAAGAAGAAGAAAGTTAGATAGCGCTGCATTACGAAATCGTTTGTTTAACTGTATTGAACTCTATTCCACTTAAATGTGTTACAAATGGGTCTTTTATACGGAGTTTACTTAATATCACATGCAATACTTTCTGTGGTACATTTATGATCACAGTTTATTCCGTTAACCGCTGGATAGCTCGTACCTCGACGTTTTGGTGTCAACAGATTTTAGCAACGCGATATCTTCTCTTTTAATCTGTTTAATAACAGGTTGAGATTTACCTAAATCGCTGACTCCTGTATTCGCCAGGGAGGAATATTTCGATTGATAATTAAAAGACCTAGCAATCAATGTGACCAGTGGTTACTGTTTGATGTTCCCACCCCAGTTCGCACTTCGCTCCCATAATATCTCAGATCCGCAGCTGGCGATGCACTCATGACGTATGGCACTCCTGGCACACTGGCACTAATAAATCAGAACTAACTGAGGAATTACTCACCATACTTTATAGTGCACCGGTTAGGCCAAGGACACTCGCTCCTTTTTTTGCGCACTATTATATTCCATGGCTTATTTTGGCCACCCAATTTGGCAATGCTAAGGTTTCCAAGAATATGGGAAATCTTTTAGTTCCGTGCCAACAGGTTATTATTCTAAATTGTTAGCCTAAATTTTAACATAATTAAGTATAATTATAACATTTAATTAAACATTGAGGTAATCCTTATATAATAAAGGATAACAGGATATCAGACATTTGTCATCGTTACAGGTTATAAAATGTATAACACAACGTTTCGAGGATTGGAATCTATCCTCTTCGTCAGGTAGGGGAGGTATTAATAAATACAAAGCTAAAGAACAGAAAGAAGTATCCCACTGTAGCCTGTGCTAGTGTGATGTGTGATTGTGATCCTCGTACTTGTGATTAATTTGTGCTCGGGACTTGCATCCTGTGCAGTGACAATGCCTGGACTGGACTTTAAGTAGCTTTTGGGTATGTTTAAATCCTTTTCTTTCCTTTCGTTACATCTTTAAAATATAGTTAGTTTCAATTTACTTTAGTATCAGAGTCTATGTAATTTGTAACCTAACAATACAGTAGCAAGTTCCAACATTTAGCTCAGCAGATTCACTTCTGGCTGGTTTATACCTTCCAGTTGGTTTATACCTCACTGGGCACAGCACAAACCGATGTGTCACAAATCTGGGCAACCTTATGGATGTCCAGGAGCGGCAAATCATTGACCGCAAATATCGAGATTCTGAGGTGCAAGGGTAGATCGATAAGTCTAGTCTATTGCGGGAGATGACTGAGTTGGAGTTGGTGGGGTTCGTTCCCTCAGAGGTTCTTGCTACTCTCGACATAAGTGTACCACCACCTGTTTACTTTGACTGGAGAGGCTGGTTTAGATCTGGCTTTCTCTTCTTCCAAGGGGATATGAGATTAGTGCCCTAAATTCTTCTTCGTGGATCTCGATAGGATGCGGCCCCTACCTCCAACCTTACCCATCCAGAAAATCCTGTCACTCCAGAAGCAGCATAAAGGTCCTTAAAGGACTAGGTGCAATTTATAAACTTCTTGTCCTAATATAACAAAAAAGTTAAAAAGAACTATAATATTTTATTAACACTCCAATTTTTAATTTTTTAAGGTATATGATAAAGATGCATAAATCAAAGCGCAAATTTCTTTCACATACATTTATAGAACGATTTTTGTACACATGGACGTTGCCATCGAGGCGGTCCAAGGGATCCGGACCCCCCCCCCCCAAATTATTTCAATTGCTTTTAGTAAACGATTAATATTATTTAAATAATGCAGTATTACTGACATGTACTGCTGAAAATCGTTCTCAACAAAGGAATTAGTCGAGAACTTTTTAAGAAACAAAATGGGGAACTTTTTAAGAAACCCTCTATCCACTACGGAAAATATCAGTTGTTTGGACAATCAACATTTTTCATGGTTACGTTCTTGGTTGTACTGCCACAAGATCTAAACACAATAAGCATTGGTACTGCATTTTTCAATTTTATTACAGTAGTAATACTTTAAAATAATTAAATTCATATTTAGTATCCTCATAAAAATCACAGCATAAAACGAATTCGAAGTAACCTTATAATTACTGAACTCTAGATATGTAGCATAAGTTGAATCCAGTTTTCTTGTGTTGGTAAAACTGTCACACACCGGCTAAGTCCGACATCTCAACCGCGGAGGAATTAGTGCTCGTCTGATTGTTGACACAAGGAAACATGTTTCACAAATAATGCGGTCAACCAGATGAAACACGTTGGGGATGGAAATAGCCGCGAGTACGTCATCATAACCTAAATCCGTAAAGCGGGAAATAAATGTGACCGATTGGCACCACAGGGCGCGGTTCACTGCGGCCAGTTCCATCTCCGCGCGGTGTCATATGTAACAAACTGGTCATAACCACTGCCGCAATTGATCGCTCATCGTTTGTCTGTCTCGAAACTCACATCGCCACTTTGCGGTCGTAATGTGCGGTCACTCTCAACATTCGGCGCCTTTGAAGTCGACCGCTTCAACACATGTTTGTAGTGTGGAATGTTTTATAGCAAACCGTGTAATGTGGCCATTTAAACTATCCGCATTAGCTACCAAGAACTATAACGTTTTCACGCCTCGACAATAACGATATAAGTACATTTGAAAATGTGTTTCAATTTACTTTTATGCAAGCCACCTTTGCTGTAGACATTTTCACTTCACTATATCGTTCATCACTTCCAAAATTTGAATTAAAATTGGAATTTACACATCAATGAGACACGTAGAAATTGTTAGATTATTCAAAACGAACTACTGTGTCAGTCTGAAAATTAGGAAGGGTACTTTGGTATTTTTCGGATGCGACTATTTTTAGAACAGTATTTCTTACCGGGTTTTTCGAAACTGTATTTGTCTTACTGAGAAAATTACATTTCATTATAAAGATCGGTCCTTGTTTTCTGCCCCCCAAAAGGAAGCGATGTCGGTGAGGAGGGTATATCGATAGGTCTGCCACTCTATCCCTATCTACTTGTTGTTATTACGCTATACAAGTAGGTTTAGATTAGGTTATCATAAATATGTTACCAGTGGTACCAAAGTTAAAGATAACCTTTACGAGCGCTTACATGATCTGAGCTTTTATTTTGGTACTATTTCGAGTGATATTTTTCTTTATTCTACAGAAATAAGAGGTGGCGCGTCAGCGCCACCGAAGCCCGCACTGATGGCCAGAGGCACTTCCGACAGGTACTTTCTCGACCTCAGATCACATCCCTGATCGTCCAACTTTTCCGTAGAGAAAACTCTTCCAAAAGCAGTGGGCTCTGGACAGTAACAAAGTACCCATTTTACTTGTTGTGATAGCGATATAAGTTATATGGTGATTGGTCAATCGCTTTTGAGTGCCATTCGGGAAAGATTCTCTCTCTTTGCGGAACATTGTGCGTTCTCGGCAGCAGCAAAGTTCTGGAAGCGTTTCTTAACACCATAAGTATACCATAACCTTCTTCTGCAGAAGACATTTCGTAAGAATCATGCAACACTTATAGTGGCGCTGACAAGCACAGAAAGACTTTTAAATCGGCTATATCTGCAAGGGAGAATCATAGAACACACAATATCAAGAACAGTTTGGATTTGGCTCGTTTAATTCTATTATCTGCTCACACTCGCCTAAGGGCGCACTCTTTTTTTTGTCCTGCAAGGCTCAAGTAGCGCTAGGTTGAACGTGTATCCAATTACCCCAGCTATATATATATATATCAATTAGAAATTATAATACAAGTTTTCCTGTGCTTTGTTTAAAGTTTGTTATTGACGATGGAAGGTTTGAAAGGATAACAGGATTTCGGACATTTGCCATCGTTATAGGTTATAAAAGGTATGACACAACGTTTCGAGGATTTGAATCTATCCTATTCGTCAGGTGGAGGAGGTATTAATACATACAAAATTAATGAACGGAAGGAAGTAAAGAGGGAAAGAAAAGGGTTTAAACATACCGAAAAGCTGCTTTGAGCCCAGTCCAGGTGTTGTCACTGCACAGGATGCAAGTCCCGAGCACAAATCACAAGTACGAGGATCACAATCACACATCACACCAGCACAAGCTACAGTGGGATGATTCCAATTCTTGAAACATTGTGCTATACCTTTTATAATTAATGGGAAATGTCGGAATTCCTGTTCGATGTGTTTTGAAAATAGTAATGATTTTGCAACACTATTTTAACCGGCACAGCTGACAACTGAACTTTAACTACATGTATTACGATTATGTGTACACAGTTAATGTACAAAAATAAAAAAAATGTATGATAGGTTATTAAAACAGAATACTTTGCAACATTCGTTACATTTTAATGTTTTTAAATTTCTGCGCTCCGAAATTTATTAAAAGTTTAACTTCTTTTTTTATTTAGAACATAAAATAAGTTTTATGCTACACCACATTTTCTGGAAGTATGTAAAATTAATAATCTTAAAAATGGCTCACTTAGGTTTGTTAGGGAGCTGGCAGCAAATGTTATCACGTTCAAAAGAGATTGATTGGTGGAATAATGCTCAAAACAATCCATGCCATCCTACAATACCCTTTTTGTGGACATTTTCAAAGTAATTTTGTTAAATTCTTCGTTGTCTATAAGGAGTGTGTCTGTTGAAACGAAAGATGTAGCTTAGTTCGGTTGGTAGCTACAGATACAGAACGGGTTTTGTGAAAGACAGAGCTTCCAGTACAGAGCAAAATGCGAGTTTAGACCAAGAATGTAGTACGTAACAGGGTCATGACCTCATTCTGTGATATTCGTAAAATTTCGCAGTTCATTATAGACATTTTGGATTTGTTCATATGGAATCCGTCCTAGAGCAACAAGACAGGATAGTTTATTAGTTTTTTTAATAAACATACCTCATAGGTGATGTGGGGCCCTGGTTTTGCCAGGATTCCAAATAATACATGTATATGAGTCCTTTGAATCTGGCATTGAGAAACGAGATGGAAAGATTTGCCAAGATTTAGTTTTCTTCCAAAGATCATAACTTACCCCACGTAGGCTAAGGTACAAAATTTCATGTATGCCTAACTTTTAGAATTGTGATTAGGCCATAATGTCCTGGTTGAAAATCTATTCCTGCAAAAGAAATTTTACTCCTGTACTGAGAATTTGATTTTCTCTTGCAACAAGTGCTTTTAAAACTAGACCTAGAAGTGAGTTTAAATTTGATTGGCGTCGTTATGATTTGTCCTTTTATTACAGGTGCACTCTTCCACATTTTGTTTCTTCCACGTGAGCAGCTTCTAATGTTGATGATGTTTCAAAGGATCTTTCAAGGATTGTCTCTGTCTGCAAAACTAGGATTTTCTCTGTGTAGTTGTCACGTATACCTCTTTTAATCTGTGCATGAAACATATAATCTACTCGTTTCTGTAAATATTTCTTTTATGCACGATTGCATGCCTGCCTTTCTGTCTGCAGGACATATAGATAATGAAAATGAGCTACATAGATTTGAAATTTTGCATGCAACCTCAGCGAAGCCTGTTGCTTCACACTGATGTAGCGTCCTTTTGCATTGTCTTACGAAATGACGTTTGTGCTCAAATATTTTGTTTCATGAACACTACCCTGGAACTCTTTTCAATCTGATATATACTTCTCAACAAGCGTATACGCATGGTACATGGTACAAAACCAGTGTTAATGTTACAAATCTTGGTGTAGCTGCACTAGGGGTACGCTCATACTTCTCGTAATATATTATGTGCACATATTGCTAACAATAAAGCATTAGTAAATAAATCTAAATAACTTTACAAAGTATGTGCTCAAAAGTAGATTATATAATACAATGCACTTATCAATTTCCCAAAATATCTCTAAAAACCTGTGTCCGTTTAAATTTCCTGTCCGTCTGTCCACACGATTTCTTGAGAATGAGAATTGATCTTCGAACTCGAGCTTGAGTTCATTGAATTTCGTTTCCATTTTGGCAACATTGAATTCCATGATGACATATGCCGTTCCATGGAATTTGGCTGAGCGTTAGCGAAGCCTAACTTTCCACAAGATATCTTGAAAACGAATGGAGCTATAGATTTGAAAATGTGTTGTATATATATATATATATATATATATATATATATATATATATATATATATATATATATATATGTATCTTTACTGAGAGGGCTGGACCATTCCTCTAATACTTTTTTTGTATGTTACCTGAAGAAGTAACTGAACAGTAAGCTTGAAACGTAACTTGATATTTACATAAATAATCAAGTTTGATGATGATGCATTTCCATCCATGCGATTTGGCTGAGCGTTGACAATACCTGTAACTCAGAAGGATGCCACGAGAACAAAAAAATCGAGTTATAGCCTTAAAATTTTGCATCTTTATGAACTACCTGACAAGGCCTTCTTAAGCTCACTGTCTGCTCGAGAGATAACTGTTGAAAGAAAGGTCTTAGACAATTGAAACTTGGGAACAATAATATTTTGATCTAATTTTTGTTTAATCAACAAAATGCCATTAAATTTACGAGTTAAGAGTTAGTTCCGTTACAGACATAAAAGGTTTAAGTTTTTTATGAACAGCTCTGTAAAAATAACCGTCCACCACTATACTTTAATATAGTAGACGTTGCAAATTTAAAAACAGTAAAATTAAAAGGAACATAATTTTACTTTTAAAACAACTAAAAATCTTATGAACAAAAGCAAGAAAATAGAAAGTAAAATTTATCACTTTCATTCTGAGAAAACGAAAGTTATTCAATGAAGGCACTACACAATTTTTAAGATAGTCTGTTTTCTGTTAATAAATATAATTTTTTTGTTCTTTTTTGTAGTTAGACAGAGTCTGCAGTATGGCGCCACAATGGAAGGTTCCAGTAATTAAAGAATTTTAAATGAATAGTAGTAATACTGCATTATTATCTGGAAATAATCAATGCATGACTGTAAGGTCAGGAGGCTACATTGAAAAGAAAAAAAAATAGTCTTTTAGGCACAGTATATAACGTCTGTGTAGTGCATAAATATTTCTTGTCAACTCTGCAATACACCTAACGTGGCAATGGTGGGGATCGTTGATTCAGTGAGAATGACGAGTTAGCTCTATTTCACCTCTACTTGGTTCAGCGCCTGAAATTTGATTCTCACACACTTTACTCCTAAAGAGATCCGAGTGGAAAACTCGATTGTTCCGCCATGCTTTGTGTGCAGAACATAGTAATGCACTCAAATTGTGTCTCATTGTCTCATCAGGTGCACTAGATTACACTGTAGACTGCTGGATAAACCAGACAGACCTAATTTGTCTCTGATGGTGAAACCATAGGCTACGAAGAGTTCGTTTAAGTCTTAGTCACGTCACCGACTTTTTTATCTCTTCAGACGGAAGTGGTCTCCAAATTCCAGGAATCAGGCGGAAGTGTATAACAAACTAACCATATTGTGCAGTATTACCATTTATTAAAACTTTATTGTTTGTAATGTGTTCACTTAGTCTTTTACGGACAGGTTTAGATTTACAAGCGATAGACTCAACTGCTCTACAATCATCGTTACGGTAAAAGACCCGGAGCCGATATTTACGAGTTGTTGCCGCGAAATGCTAGCTGGCTTCCCGCCAACCCGCGACACTTGAGACGCCATTGTTCACGACATTTGGCACTCCACCGCGCTGCCCGCTACCTGTTTGATGCCGGTTGTTATTCTCGGCGGAAATATTCCGTTCAATTAACCCGGCTCGGGTGTTTACACTCGGCGTCAAAATCTCTCCACGGAATATACAACAGGTTGTGGCCTCGCCCGCCCCACGCGGCTACACACCGATGTTTCAATAGCGCCAAGTTTTTCTATTATCGTCCTCCGGAAAGTTGGCACCACTTGTGTGTTTTCATTATTTATCATTCGGTGTTGACATGTGACGTGTGACAAAGTAGAGGAGCTGTCCGCCCCACGCACTTGTCAGAACTTGTGTCTGCGAAGCTGGGTGTTCCGATTTTTCTGGATTTTCGTCACCCACCAATCCGGGACAGCTCGAATACATGCGTACGTCAAAAGACCGATGGTGAAAAATAGACATAACCTAATTGGTAAAAATTAAATTTAGTTCAGAACATTTCAGTCCCAATTTTATTATAATGTTTCTATAGCTTACAATTATATTAAATATAACTACAATTATACTTTATATTTCTGTAAGCACTTGATGTTCGTCCAAGTCTTTTTGCCCCTACACATTTATTATTTCAGGGACATGCATCAGAATCAAACTCGAGCGTCGCTTTGCAATAAAAAGAAGAACATCCCTTAGAGAGACACGCATCATCATTGAAGTCGATCATCGCTTCGTAATAGAAAGAGGAACATCCCTTACAGGGACATACATCATTTTCGAACGCGAGCGTCGCTTTGCAATAGAAAGAAGAATGTCCCTTGGAGGAACATACACCATCATCGAAGTCGAGCGTCGCTTTGCAATAGAAAGAAGAATGTCCCTTGGAGGAGCATACACCATCATCGAAGTCGAGCGTCGCTTTGCAATAGAAAGAAGAATGTCCCTTGGAGGAATATACACCATCATCGAAGTCGAGCGTCGCTTTGCAATAGAAAGAAGAATGTCCCTTGGAGGAGCATACACCATCATCGAAGTCGAGCGTCGCTTTGCAATAGAAAGAAGAATGTCCCTTGGAGGAGCATACACCATCATCGAAGTCGAGCGTCGCTTTGCAATAGAAAGAAGAATGTCCCTTGGAGGAACATACACCATCATCGAAGTCGAGCGTCGCCTTTGCAATAGAAAGAAGAATGTCCCTTAGAGGGTTTGAGGGTGATTTTGGGATTCAGAGCCAAAGAGTCGTGCAGAGATGATTTAGAGAGCTGGGGTTACTGACCTTGCCCTGTCTCTATATTCTCGAGATGATCCTTTACTCCAGATAAAAATGCGCTTTGGTTCAAGGCTTGGTTTTTTGGGGATGTTCACCATCATGAGACTAGAGGCAGGGTCAACTTTCAAGTCCAAAAACACAGAAAAAATGCTTTCAGAAATTTACCTTATCAAGTTGGTGTCAGATTAATGAACAGTCTTCCTAAAGGTATTAAACAACAAAATAAAACAATTAAAGCTCATTTGAAAACCATTTTTGTATCAATGACGAGTTTATGATGAATCGCTGGGACAATTAAGAGCGCAAACATTCACAAAATCGTATTGCCGGATCTGTAAACGGAGATAAGTTTGAAGAGTGTCATGTACGTTTGAGTGGATCATTGTCAGTGAGAATAGTTATGTTAGATTTAGGACGATTGTGATACAATTTTTATACTGTCTTTTCACAATAAACGACATTATATTATTATTAGGTTCACCATTTAGTACGAGTAGTCAAATTGTCTATTGCGTCTTCAAATTTACTGCCATGCAATATAAATAGTTTCATTAGATAAAAGCGTTGCAAAATAATTTTTTCAACAAACAAACGAGTTTTACAGTAAATTAATTAAAAATACGAATAATTGAGGTAGGTAGTCAATCAATCACACGGACAGCGGCCAGTAAAGGAAAATGTAAAGAACGTGAATAAGTATTGTCCATGAGGGAAACACTAGCGCTCCTTTTGGCGCAGTACCTCACTAACGCATAGTCGAAGAATAAGACAAGAACCATGTTCCTGTCATCATACGAGTTGATTAACCATGCCAGAACCAGATGCTACCGAATTAGGGTCAAAGAGTGGTCGCAATTTAATGTCGAAAAAGACCAGAGCCTCGTCTGGTTCGGAGATATCACATAAACTGTCCCGAATCCACTTTGCTCACTACAATATAATTTATTCTTAAAGATAACTTAATCTTGTACTTATAGAAAATAATGGGGAATGCATGTGTAGAGGCAATAAAATGAATTTAAACAGAACGTACCCAATTAATTAAGTTTAACTAATATAAGTCAATTGTTTAATTAAAGACACTTTTGCACTGGGCTGATATGAAGCAATGTCACGTGAATTTTCGTGTCTAGATAATCAGATACAGAATCATCTTCATTAAGAGTCCAATAAGTCTTAGACGTCTGTTTGTCCGTCTGGGCGAAAACCTTGTTAGAAAGATCCTAAATATTTGAAAATTGGTACCTAGGCTCCTCTTGGTCCAAGAAAGAACCCTATTGATTGAAAGGGGTCAAAAGGTTCAAATTAAAACAAAAAAACTTTGTACATTTGCCTTATGGGCAACCATGATGGCAATGAGAAAATAGCGGAATAAACAAACAAATTGAATACAATAATATATCACGTGTCACAGTAATATATGTGAAGTAACTTTGGTAGAATTGTTGGTAAAACTTTCGTTGCGGTCTTCCGTGCCCTTCGATACCCCGTTGTATTTCGGATAGTTTTCTTTTTAATTTCGTTGACTTGAACTCAATCATAACTGACTTTCTATTTTTGTTATTTCGCTATGAAGTTACGAAAAGTAATTTCTTGTTACCATTGCCGCACGGCATTCCCATTGTAAACCCATTTTCTTTTTTTGCCTAAAGGCCGGCTTTGGGAAATCCCCACGAAGCCTCGATGTACACTGTTTTTGTAATTTAGGTTTCCAGGTTTTGGTTTAAAACAAAAATCACTCGGTCCTTGTGGTTTCCTATAAAATAGTGATCATATTAATGGGATTAAATACATTTATCCATACAGTGACTCATACTTAGGATTAAGTTTGTCTAATTACCATCCCATTATCCCCAAACACGAAGGTATTACAACTTCCTCTATAGTAGAAAGTTCAACTATGATAGAAGGTTCCTCTATGGTAGAATCGCATAGTTCTATTTTCAATCTCCAACTCGAACACAACCTATGTTAACGGTTAGTCATAATATACAAACAAAATAAACAATTAAGTTGTGTGTTATAACCCTATTATGTCTGTTAGTAAATAGTATGGGATATGCTAGAGATCCCTAATATAGAAGGATATTGAGGAACGGATACATAAATGTGATATTCTCTGCTTGGTGTCCTTCAGGAATAGCCTATCCCGAAAAGGTGGACAACGGGTGGAAGAAACCAGGACAAGATAACATTAATAAATAAGTACTAAGTGTTTTGTCGTTCTGTGTGCTTAGTTTTACATTGCTATGTGTATCGTGGATAGCAATTTATTAATTTCCCTGAGGATTTACATGCCTGTTTGTTTCAACAGGAAGATTAGTATATTTCTTGAGGATTGCATATTTATTGGACTGGGTGGTTTTATTATCTTTCATAATTTTACTTAGGGCATTTTAAGAAAAAATGTCTGTTGTTTCAACCTTTACCACTGTGCAGTGCCAACAGAGTGGAGTAAAATATCGTTTTATTTTATACAAACACGAATTTACATTTGCGTGTCCTAGCCTTAGTCTGCAAATATTGTTAATTTCCCTTCTGCTAAGATTGCATGTTTTAAACCATGGGTATTTAGCAAAGTGGTTTTCTATCTGTTTATACCATCCAGCCTTAGGCGATTGCTGAATAAGGTTTGTAAATTGTTTTCCATAATTTGTTTTATAAGCTTAATAGTCCTCAATTGGGGCTGGTAAATGTGTAAGATCATCATTACATAAGGCTTCTTTGGCTAGCTTGTCTACAGCCTCATTATGTTTTATTCCCACATGTCCCGGAGTCGTTAGTTTAGTAAGATATGAGAGAAGTGGAAACAGGGCTGGCTATATCTAGGCCTATGCGCTGAACGCCTCCTTGTTCCAGACCGGCTGGACGACGGCTAAATCGGGACACAGACAGAGTGTGGCTGTGCTAATTTTTTAACCCTTTATTTCCAGTCGACTACAATGACACCGCCTCAGCTCCAACACAGGGTTATAATGAGCTTATTCATTGCACGGTCCGAGTTGATCTTCATCAGGACTAACTCTTAGTTAGGAAAATCCTGGTTTCAAATAAGCGGATAGGGGGAAATAGATTAGAAATATGAATGTAAACATTTATAACAATAAGTATTGAATTTGTTCACATCGATTTCAACTATGAACATCAAATAGAATTTATTTTAGAATAGTATATTGGAAACAATGCAATGCCTTTTATGAATTTATTACAACACAAAAACATACGCATAAAATTAACTAAACAACTAAGAAAATATTTAAATAACTAAAACTGGATCTATGAATATACATCGTTGTATAGTGTATGAACTAAATAACTATCATCTGTCATACCGCTGTTTTGCTAGCTATTTCGACTGATAATAATGCCATTTGTACACTCTATGTAAATGGCATAGCACTCCTACAATAGGAAATGATCACTGGAAGATGGTATATTTAGTGATCTACATTATAATAGGGTGATTAAGTTTATAAATGACAGTATTTTGGGGCTTTGAAGACGGAGATTTTATTAGTTCGAATTAACTCGGATTTCTATGGAGCATTTCATATTTAGTGAATCGCTCTAATTGTAAATATGACATACATGTAAATAAGCTTAACTGCTGATGTGTATGGTATTTCTCCGAGCCCCATTACAACAAATATTGCAATTGATGATCATACCTTTGGCAATAACCTTTCAATATTTCAACTTCTCAAGGCGTATGCCCTACATTGTAAAATTATCTAAATTCTTGCACAAATATATGAAAGGAACAAACTGTCCATGAACAGTTTTCGCCCATTATCAATAGTTTCAATATTTAGTATAATGTTTAAAAATCTTATACTTAATAGGCTTTTACATATACTGATTTCGCAAAATGTCATCTTTAAAAGTCGGTACAATTTTAACTGATACGTCAAACCGTGGTACCTACTATGAATTCTGTAGTGTCATTTATAATTTATTACTATTATTATTTATTATAAATTGAATAACAAAGAGCACTGTATCGGAATATTTTGTTTCCTTGGGAAAGAAATTAACACTGTGAATCGTAAGTATTTTGTTTTATAAAATAGAACGCTTGCGGTTTCAAAGGAATAGCCCTTCGTTAGGGTATAGGGATTGTAATGAGATCGAAACAGGTGTTCCACCAGGATCAGTTTTGGTGCCGTTATTTTTTTATAATTTATATCAATGAAAGTAAAATCATATGGAGGGTTATCAGGTTCAGTAAGATGTCTGGAATCTCATCAACGGATTGTGCGAAGTATCTTGGATAAACTTCATGTGTGACCAAAATATTTCTTACCAGAATCCAGAAAAACTATTCAGACCCTAGTGCATGCTGGGATTCTTTCTTACACATGATGGTTTTGTAACTTCAGAACTGTTTTAACTGCTACTGATAAAGTCTCTCATAAGTTTAATATAGTTGTACGTTAATGGTATTTTAAGAAACAGAATTCGTATTCACAATAACTATGTTCCATACACTGTTGTCTGAACCTTAGCGAAGTCTTATCACTCGATAAGACTCGGCTGGTAAATATAACTTCTTCTTATTTATATATCCGCATGATATCTCGAGAGCGATCTGAACTTTTGCATGAACCTTCATTTAAGCATGTAGACGACATCGAGTTTGATGATGGTCCCTGCAGTGACATTAAGCGACCAGAATAAGAAGATAGCAAAAGACCGTCACTCCATGGAGTTTGGCTGACTGTTACAGAAAATTGGCCTTATGGATGACATCGAGAAAATCGTAGAATACAATTTTTAAGCAACTGAATACAATTATATGACATTATAACATGTAACACCTAACTATTCGTCAAATATGTCGAGACATATTTCATCTGCAAATTAAATTTTTGTGAAACTTTATTCCTCCATATACATCAATGCGCTACATATTGTGTATGTGAAGAAAACAGGATTTTCCGTACATTTGCCATCGTTCAGTGAAACAAAAAAAATCAATAACACTACGTTTCGAGATCTGCAATCTGATATCTTCTTCAGGTAAATAACTAACCTAATACATAATTACAGACTAGGTTAAAATGGACAAATCATACCAAAGCGTTGTGGCACGCCTAAGTCAGGAATCACAACCACTATGTAAAGAAAGAATCAACTTCACTAACTTTAAAACATGCACTTGATAAAAAAAACTATACACAACACTAATCTTAAAACTGAACTATATAAGACATGTCACAATACGTCTGCATTCGTACAGCATACCAACTACCTACGACTGAAGAATTGATAGATTAAAACAAACATTGTGTTAATACTGTGCTTGTGTGCTCTAAATACGTGAAGAATAATTATTATTGTTATGATTGGCTTTTAAATTACAATCCTCAATGTCTTAAGATTTACTACGAGTATGTTTCGCAACACCAAATCTGTCCACAGTGTTACCGACAAGTGAAAAAACATTCTGAGAAAATATAAGATAATACATCATTCAACAGACTGCGACAGCACAGCCTGCTGGTGAAACGATAGTCCCACAAAATAGTATCAAATAATTGAAATTAATTTTAGAACGTTGTAACAAATTATTAAAGCATTGAGAAGTTTAATGTGAAAGCGATCATTTAAAGGATAACACAGTTCCTGAAATATAATTCCTGAAATTTGTTCTTCCAATATTTAGAACATGAAAGCCATTGAAAATACCTGTAAACTAAAAACAAAAAAACACGTGTGCTTGTATAGCAAAATTGTCTACCAAATCCATTAAAAATGATATTTAAATAATAATGGTAATCATTAATTAAATGCTGAAGTGTATTAAAATTAGAAGAAGCATTACAGTATATTCAGCTCGTATTGAATTGCCGTACATATTATAATATAAACACTAAACAAACATTATAGCAGTACTAGTATTATTTAAAACGCCAATTTTCAGTTTACCAATTGTTACCGCGATCAGGAAAGTATGTTCAAAGTGTATATATTTATGGCCATTGTCATTAATTATTCGAGTCTCAGAATATTTGTGCTATAGTTGATTTTGCCTTGTTTCTTATATAGTTTTGTTTCTTATATTGTTTTTTATATAGTAATTGGAGATGTATCTGTAGGCTATACTTTATTTTTTATATATTGTATTCCAGTTTTTTATATTACCGGAGGTCACCTTTCTATCCAAAAGACACTTCCCAGAATAGAAACGGACTAACCCCTTTGGATTCACAGCACTCATCAGAGTGCGATTAACGACTTGCTCTTACTTGGTTGAGTACGGTACCAGCTTATCTTTGATTTTATTAGTTACACAGCTAATTCAATCAAAGGCACAAAAAACATTTGCAGGTGTGGAAATCAGAGAATATTCATAACTATTGGTGAGAATGATTCGGATAGATTGCGTGTAATAGCGAAGTTTGTCGATTAAGTACCATATCATCTAAAATCAATTTTATTCTTTCGGTTTTTTGTAGAATACAGTAATTTTAATTTGTAGTGTTCTGTTGTAATCTGTTTTTATAACTCATTAGGGCATTGCTTGTTAGACTTTTGTTACTAACACGTGAGTAATATTTACATTGGTGTCTTCAGAGTATTAATTAAAAATAGACTATCCAACTTTAATTTATTTTTTCCTTGATCTTTCTTTCAAATGAACTAGAACGCTATGGTCAACAAAGCACACACTTACACTATTAACACAACTTGAAAAAAAAAAAAAAACAAAACAATACGTTCGTAAATCATTTTGTTCTAAAATAAGATCGGCATTCATATTATAAAAATATACTTATTAAAAGCCATTTTGAGAAATGCTTAGGAAACTACTCCAATGCATATTGGAGCTTCATGGTCAAAAGCCGAAGAGTAGAAAAATATGTGCACGTATTGGCTGAAACAGAGCGTTTTTTTTACTGTCGTTACATACCATATGACTTAATGTTGGCATGATAGAAGAAAATCGAGTATTAGGCTAATTCGTTATTTAATTCTAACCTAGTTTTTGGCCGGTCTGGATTGTTATTGTTTATATTATAAGGTAGGTTCTAAAAGGTGTGTGTTGTGCTAATATATTAAAATTAGTATTGAAATGTGCACTGTGTTGTTATTGGTGATAAAAAAATCTATGACTGTGGGTTTTTATCATAATCAAAATTAGGGTTGAGAATAATCTCCACTTGTGGAATGTCATTATGAAGAGCTGATTAGCTTCAAAATGTTTGTACATGAAGAATAATGTATGAACTGTGTCGACTGATTAAATTATGTTATTTGAAGCTTCAACAAATAAAGAATGCAACAGAAGTAGAAGTTGTCAAAATGAGCATCCACCCATCATCAAATGGCAGCATCCAAGAATTAAATATAAATCCAAGCCCTGTCAGTAGTCATTCTGTCACTCAGGAAGAGTTACACACTATAGATCCAAGCCTTGTCAGTACTCATCCTGTCACTCAAGAAGAGTTTAACACTACTTACCGATACGTTGACATTCCAGAAACTGATTTAAGCCAAACATTAAAGATGCGTGTTGCTCAGTTTAATATAAAATCGTGCTTGTTTTGTTTACTACCAGTGCTGCAATGGCTACCAACTTATAATTGGAAACAAAACTTCATTAGTGATTTCATATCAGGGTACACTGTTGCAATTATGAATATCCCTCAAGGTTTAGCATATTCAAATCTGGCAGGTGTTCCACCAGCAGTAGGAATTTACACAGCAATATTTCCTGTATTCATATATTTTTTATATGCATCTTCTCGTCATGTTAACATGGGCACATTTGCGATAGTGTCAGTGATGGTCAGCAAGCCTGTGCATTCTTTCTCCACTCCTTCATACTTTAACTCAAGTCAATTAACCACTGCGACCTTACAACAATTGTACACACCCACTCAAGTTTCCACAATTTTATGCCTTGTTGTTGGTATTTGGCAAGTGATTTTTGGTGTTGTTAGGCTAGGCTCGTTATCTGTCCTAATGTCAGAAACTCTTATTAGTGGTTTTACCACCGGAGCTGCTGTTCTGGTAATTACTTCTCAAATGAAACATGTTTTTGAAATTAATCTGCCTTTTCGTGATGGTCCTTTTAAATTAATTTACACATACGTAGATTTGGCCAGAATGATAAAACAAACAAACTTCATAGCACTTATTTTGACTGTTTGTGTGATCATGATACTTATTGTGAATGTTCGGTACATAAAGCCAAGGCTGGCTAAGAAAACAAGATTTCCATTACCCATAGAGTTGATAATGGTTATAATAGGCACTCTCATCTCCAAACACTTTCAGTTGTCTGAGATGTTCAACATCACTGTTGTGGGGGGTATTCCCACTGGGTTGCCTGGACCATCTCTACCCCCTTTACCTCTAATACCCAACGTTCTAGTTGATAGTTTGGTTATTGCACTAGTGGCATTTTCAATCAATATATCCATGGCATCCATGTTTGCTCGTAAAGATCATTATAAAATAGATGGTAACCAAGAACTGCTAGCTTGTGGATTAGGCAACATGGTCGGATCCCTGTTTTCCTGTTTGCCGATTTCTGCTTCGCTCACTCGCAGTCTCATCCAATATAATGTCGGTGGCAAGACTCAACTCGCGAGTGTCGTGTCTTGTTGTCTGTTGATCCTAGTGTTGCTCTTTATCGGACCATTCTTTGAACCTCTTCCTCTTTGTGTACTAGCTGGCATAATAGTTGTAGCTCTAAGGAATATGCTTTTGCAAGTGAAAGACTTCCCTATGATGTGGAAACACAATCGACAAGATGGTATAATTTGGCTGATCACTTTCTTCTCTGTGATACTTATAGACATAGAAATTGGTCTAGGTGTGGGGATTATTGCGTCCTTGGTTTCCATAATTCTCATGAGCCAAACTCCACAGATTAACTTGCTAGGTAATCTACCTAACACGGATCTTTATTTGGATATTGATAGATATGACATGGCATATCCTGTTCCAAACACGATAATTATCCAGATTTGTGGAGGATTGCACTTCGCAAACAACAATTTTGTAAGAGTTAAAATTAAAAAGCTTTTAAAAAAGGAGTTGAGAGATGAAACAAAACCGGATATTAACAAATTTATTATTGACATGTCAGCTGTTACGTTTGTTGATCCTGCTTCTTCTCAAGTTTTACTTGATTTAGCCAGTGATCTTGAACAACGCCATATATCATTGTGCCTAGCCAAGTGTTCAATTTATATTATAGATCAACTGAAGAAAAGTGAGTTTTTTCAAACTTTTCCTGAGAGGCAACTATTTCCAAGTGTTCACAACGCTGTTTTATATGTCCAGAACTCAGAAGGTGATGAAAGTACGTGATGATTAAGTACGACAATTGTGTCAATTCTATTGATCATGTTTAATTGAATTCAAGTTGGAGTAATTGTGATTAACAACATGAAAGTGTCATTGTAACACTAAGTGCCAACCCAAAAATATACAATTTTTATATTTTGTTTAGCTGTAATAAAATTATTCCTTATAAATAAAAACGTTAGTTTCATTTTGAAAATATCTAATTAAAGAGTAATTTTATATCTTAACATTTTGAATTTTGGGTAATTGTTTACTTCAGCTTAGTATTTGTTGTTTTTCAATTAAAAAATTAAATTAGAAATCAACAAATAAAAATTACATATTGGAAAGTCCGAAACTTTTTAATTTTGTAAAAGGCATGATAGATAAACCGCTCACAAAGAAACCTGTGCAGAAGCAAATATCTGAGCAGCCACGCGTAGTGGACCCCCCTCCAGTGGTGGGGAGTGGGACAAGCATCTCCTCGTCTGTTTTATCAGCTGTATGGATCGTGTCTCGCTCGTACCATTTTGTTTACACTGCAGCTATTTACCTATACTATAAGTATATTTTATTTTTGTGTGTAGGCCTATACAATCATAAAATATTAATTGTACAGACTAATGTACCTATAGATGTATCCAGGGAGCTTGCGTTTTGGTGTGAGGTTAGCCGCTAAGTAGCAGTGGCCTGGTCAGGGGGTAGAGCAAGCAGGCGAGTGCCAAGCAGTGGTGGAGATACTGGGAGAGGGCGGTATCACAGTGGCGGAGAGGTATTTACCCCACTCTTCGTGAACTAAAATTGCCCAGTGTCTTTTTGTAAGCGGTTTACCTATATTATAGCGGTTGAACGGACTAAGAATAATGCCTATGGTCATCAGTGCGGAGCCGGTGATGGCGATGAACGAAAAACATCCTTCAATATAGTACCGATCAGAAAAATATAAAATTCAAAAAGACTGATCACTGATGTTTACTAAATATAACAAACTCACCTAACCATAACGAAACAACATTGTATCCTCAGCTAGAGGACAATGGCCGCCACATTTGCTACACAAATAAAAGGAACCTAAAATTCAATGTCGAAATAAAAACAACACAATATTACAACGTCGTTCTAACACAATAAAAAGTTTATAGAACATTCACTATGTCCATAGGTAAAACATTTCCTTCCCCATTGCATACTGTCACACAGACACATCACAATTTGGATACAAAATGGCTAATGGCGACAACAAAATAACAATGACTTTATGTACAACACAACTAAATGTGACCAATTAAATACAGGAAAAAAATAATTTAATAACGAGATGTGCAAATAAGATCCACTCTGGCAAACAAGACCGAGAGCACAGAGGAATAAACGATAATCAAACTTCACCATAGAAACTGTTGAAAAACTTTTTTTAAAAAGGAAAAAGTACTGAAAATTTTTTAAATTGTCTTACATTCAATTGGTAGCTGTAGTCTGAACTCAAATTCTTTCTACTGTTCTTGTGTTAATATTCGTATCTCGAGTATCCCCTCTATCAATGCCTACTCCTCCTTCGCTTGTTATCCCCCCACTCAGAAACCCCGGTTCCCTCGGTCCCCCAGATTAATTTATTTATTCACAGTAAACACCATCATACAACAGATAAATAATGTACAGATGGCGATACCTAATGAAATCTTATACAATTTAAGGAAAAAATTCAATTGAAACCAGTAGCCTAAGTAACAATTATAATCGTACATCAACCATGAGTAAAAATAATAAAAAACAACAAAGCCATAAAAAGAAAACTATAAATATAAGAATCATAAATGAAGCAATTATAAGAACTTAACAAATAAATTACCATCAACAAATTTTTACTTTTAAAATACATGCTTCAGGGACATTCACTGTTGAGAAAGAAATCGTGTGATTTATTTAGATAATTTCCAGTTCTATGAAGCCTTGGCCTTAATTTGATTTTTTAGGGCTACAATACGAGAATGATTATGTTTTTCTGCATAAACGTCTTTTTTTCAAAATCTCGGCGGCCATGGTCCCTTACTGATGGTGCAGCCGCACATGGGAGATTGTAAACAAAATATGATGATTATAAAACATATGTTGAAGACTCTTGGAGCAATTGGAAAATTATTTAACTTATTACTAAACGTTAATAAAAACAATACTTTTACAAATTGTTTACTTTTAGACGAGGCCTTTCAAAACTAAAGGTTTCATCATGCAGCGACTCCACAAATAAATATTTACATTATTTTTGTTACAATTAATATTAAAATACTATATGGTGTAAATATGCAAATACAAAAATTTTTGAAATATTTGAGCCAGTATGAAAAGTTATCTATATGACTACAGTTAATTTTTGAATAAATTGAGAAGGAACTGGAATTTTCAATAGGGCCCTCAAAGAAAAACTCATAAACAATGAAGAGGGTTCTATTGAAAATTCCAGTCTTCTTTCTTCTCAATTTATTCAAAAATTAAACTGTAGTCTTAGCTAATTTTTTATACTGGCTCAAATATTTCCAAAATTGTTGTATTTGCAAATGTACCGTACACCATATGGTATTTGAATATAGAATTAGAACAAAAAATAATGTAATTTTGGTTTCGAAAGGCCTCGTCTAAAAATAAACAATTTGGAAAAGTATTGTTTTTATTAACATTTAGTAATATAAAACACACATATACATTTAAATCATATTTCAAGAAAACTGTAAGAGGTTAAAAATCCTGACAGTGGATGCTAACATCTAGATTGAAACGCACGATATCAAGCATTGCCAATTCCTGGGCTAATAGGTTTTTAGACATTACCGTTACACGTTTAAATACCAACACGTATTTTAATACTACAATTCATTGATTATTATAAAACATTTAATATAATGTAGTACTGAGAACTAGGTGCAGTTATATTGCCATCATATACGTGGAAATGCAGTTTGTAGCAACTGTTAAAAATTTAATAAAAACTGTTGCAGCCAAAATTTTGTTTGAAAACTGAAATATGGTTTTCTAGTGAACAATGAACAATATTGGAAATAGGAAAACTAGTTGTGGATATTCCTAAGGAACAACTTGTCAAAATATATCAAAACTTGATAATTTTTGCATCCTAAATTCAACCACTGACTCACGGAGAAGATTTCATCCAACTTTTATCATTTTTAAACCTTTAATTGATACTTTCATAAAAATACAAAAATGGGTTTTCTGTAACCTCTTAATACTTTTCCATATTATGGTGTACTACTACATACATATGAAAGAAAATCAGGGCAAAACAGTTAAATATTTTATTGCAATAAAAAATTATGTTCTGTATATCTTACCTCTTGTGTGATACATGTATACATATATTTGCTCATGATTACCTGCGGAAGAATGTTGGTTCCTCTTGTTCAAATCTATAATTTCCTTATTTACAGTAAAAATTAAAAATAATAATAGAAGGTATGTATCAATACTGTAATGGAAGGTGAGTCTGAAAGCTGGGGAGATCTGCGGAATCAAAAATGCTTGCTTTTTAGAGTCACTATTTACCTTAGAAACTATTTCATAAGTCCAGTATTCATTTATTAAGTTTAACTTTAACAGCTTGGCCAAGACAAGAATATTAAACCGTGTAGAACAGAAGCTATACTATAAATGTTTCAAACTTTAAACCAGCGTGGGGGGGGGGGGGTGGGGGGGGGGGGGGGTGGGGGGGGGGGGGGGTGGGGGGGGGGGGGGGTGGGGGGGGGGGGGGGTGGGGGGGGGGGGGGGTGGGGGAACAGTCCGTCACGCCATTATGGCGGGTACCTTACACTAACAGTGTAGAGGGGGGGGGTCGGAACTCTTAGCGTGGTTAATGACCGCCAGCAATTTCTATTACAATTATTTCAATTACTTCAAAACTCTCCAATAAATTGAAAAACTACCTCTTTTCTCTGCGGGACACAAAAATGTTTGTAAGATGAAATTGCAGTTAATTAAAGTGAAATATTTTCTTCAAAACTGTTAGATTTGAATTTCGGAAAAGTTTAATTAAGGAGATTAATGCTGAATTTATTCAATCACTTACCTCGCATCTTGGTGACGTTCTTGCAGTCAGTACCAACCCGCACCTGACACCAGTTGTGGTAGGTTGCCTTCGTTTGCCTAGTGGGAGGCGAAAGATCTTCTCTTGGGTTCGTGGCGAGGAAGGTTGTATAAACTTCTCAAAATAAAACAACGGAGTCTAACTAATGTACGATTTATTAAAATTGACACACTCTTTGAATTAGATTAATAAAAGAACTAGGTTTGATTAATACATAATAAAAAATTTAGAATTTGGCTTCCGAAAAGTTAAAAATATGGATAGAGAGAGAGAGAGAGAGAGAGAGAGAGAGAGAGGGCCTAAGTTAACGTCTGTCGCGTTCCGCACAAGTTAGCAGACTCTCCGAGCATCACCTCAACATCGCCCGATCCTTCCGCCGCCAAGCCTCCAGACCAATCAGAGCGTGTTTCGTCTTAGGATGGTACTCTGAGAGGTGCTGCCGCCTAGGCGATTCATTTAGTAATTAACGAAGTACATGGTGCTTTTAGACTGTTCAAGGCCTGCGTACAACACAACTATTGCTGATTTCAGCGCATTCCGTACACGTGGCTGCGACAACACCGGCGTTGTCGCATCACCGCGGGCTTCAATTTAATGCATATACAGGGTGTGGCAGAACTCCTGTCCCTTTCTTCTGAAGTAGCCTTAACGCCTATATTTTCCTATATTAATCCGGGTGGCACTTGATGTGTACGGCAGCATTGTTACATATTGTGGAGGTCTTACCAGTATACAGGTGGTTAAAATAATCACTAAAGTAACAATAAGACATTTTCGTAGTATAAGGTTAAACCAAATTTATTTGTTGAAATTTTGGGGCGTTAACACCGAGGTGTCACAGTTGTTTTTTTCTTTATTTTTGCTTGTTGGCTTGCCTTTATAAACTTTTAACGCGGCCACTTAGTACACTTGTTATAACTTCATTCTATTTATTTAATGTTATTTGCCGTATTTACATTTTAAACATGAACCTTGTGGTTGCCTGTACCAAGAATAAAGTTGTTAAGTTAGGATCCCCCATTTTTGGACCAACAAATTTACAAAGTGAATCACAACTACATTAACGTATTACGGTTAAACTAAGAACATTTAGTTAGTCTTTGCACTTTCCAAGCCATGTGTGTTTTTGTTTTAATTAACTGTATTGCTATTAGACTCTCAGATGTTTATTTTGTTTTGTTTGTTTTTGATGAAGGTTATGTAGAATAAAATCATACCCTAGAACCATGATTTCTAACCTGTTCTCTGTAATTTTATGGTTAGTAAGAGAAGGAAAGACTAGGGATATCTTTTTGATGGGATTTTACGATAGGGGTTTTGATATTCTTCTCTGCCAGGTGTCCGTCAGGCATAACCTAATCTTCTTTCTTAATAGTTGCACAAGCTACAAGCCTAACTTTTTACTGTATGTTGCCACGTAGATGAAATATTACCTAATATAACTTAAAAAATAATACGTATAAAAAACAACTTCCGGAAAATTTAAGAAATAACATTAATATTATTCTTTTATTAACACTCATTACTTTTCAAACAGTAAATCCACCCCACCCACAGTCCGTTGTCTGGATTTTCCAATCACTGCTCTCTTCTCTCGGTTTAGCACCTGTACGAGTATGTCAATCTTTATTGCAATGTCACAGCTTTTTCAAACCTTTGCACTCTAGAATTGCCAGCCTTTTTTACCATATTGGAGCATTATATCTAGTGGCTCTAAAAAATTACATTTCCATTGTTTTTTTGATATATAAAAAGTGTGGCAGTTTCAATGTCTAAAAGAATCAGTCGCTTCACGGGCTTTATTCCAAATAACACTTATGTGAACGGCGTAGAAATATAAAACAGTCTCTTAAGACAATGAAAGGACTAATGAATGGTGTGTAGATATAAAGGTTTAATTTATTTGACCTAGCGGTGTGGTCGTAATTAGCAATGAGTGTTTTAATAACTCATGATATAAACTGAAACGGCTCGAAGTGGACCCAAAATGTATTTAAATTATTTATTACGTAATCGAACTATAGCATTTTATGGGTAATATTCGTATAGAAAAAGAGTTTAAATGTTATGCCAAACTCACTGAGGTTGTCTTAATTTAACACACTCAGCACAGCACAGTCCATAAATGTTTCTTCTTCCTAAACGGAGTGCCACAGTTGTTAGAAGTCGCGTGAGCTCAGCAAGTTACACTATTGCGCGTGTTGCTAATTCCATTTCTGTACGTGTTTAACACAAGTCTTGAGTTACAAACGTGTACAATTTTGGGCAATTATGGCTGGTGACTGTGGTAGGCCATTTGTGGCGAACCGGCTTCTGATAGCTCAGAAACGGATAAGTGTTCGGAAAATTGTGGAATCTAGTTCCATTTAACGTGTGGCCGCCGTGGAAGTGAAAACACGAGGTTCTAAGAGATACTTCATGTGGAAAACTGTAATAAGGACAACAGCAAAGCTGCATTGACCATATGAACAGTAAGTCAACACCATCACGTAACACAATGTCAAAGGAATTTCTTATACGATCATAAAAGCTTTAAACATGTGTTTAATGAGCTTAAAGCTTACAGCGGATAGTTGAGTATGTTTAAGAAATCGATGAACTTCTCCTCTGAAAGGTTAGTTGATAAAAAAATGGTACTGACGAAGCGACTACAAGTTAAAAGGTTAATAAGTAATTCGAGGTTCATAAACAGGAGAACTTCGAAAGAATCATGAACAGAAATTAAAAAAAAAAAAAACAGAAAATGAGAAAGATGCAGATTAGACATATGGCGCAATATTCCAAGGAATGTAATATTGAGATACTTGCATACCCTTGACGAAGAATGAGGATGCTTTCAACATAGTTGATGACGTCGGTAAATTATTACCTTCGTCGAGAGAGAGAGCACTTATAATTCATGAAAAAGCCTGTTTCCCATAGGGTTAATAATCTGAGACTTATTATTAGCCGCTACACTCAAAAGTTTTAGAAATATTGATGACGACTGGTCTAGTATAGTTTACTTATATGCAATAAGTTTGTAAACCCGAACCAGGTTTTACTAAAGGACAGTCTTATTAAATATGAATGAAAAGGTAAAATCAACACATTTTTAAGTCGATTTCAAAGAGTTCTTTGATATGGTTGCTTATGAAACTATGTTGGTAACATTTAAAGAGCTGAGGTAAGGACAACTTCGATGACATTGGTTTAGGTAGGACATGAACAAATAGTAAGAATCAAGGATAAGGTATGAATATAATTTAAATATTCATGTTTATTATTATACTTACCGCTCAATTAACTGTCATACTGATCTGTTAACAAATGTATACGTTTATACGTCATCCAAAATGAGGTTACCACTAGTATTATTATATTATATATATATATATATATATATATTAATTATATATCTTATATTATACTGTACTCTTTTTATATTATTGTGAAGTTCGTTCGTCGACTGGACAAGGAGGAGTTTCTACGGAGGCGACGTGTGAAGAGGACCCTCTCAACTCGTCACATCGGTGCAACTGATGACCGTCCCATCTACGTCAGTCTCTGTCACCGGCGAGACGAGCGCCGTACGCTCTGGCGAGGAAGTATCAGTGCGAGAAAAACTTCAAGTTCCTCTGGGTGAGAAACGGCAAGATCTTCCTCAGGAAAGAAGAAAAGGCGCCAGTCAGAGTTATCACACGAGAGGAGGACTTGGACTAAACTAAATTGTAAATATATATACTTCACTTTCAGTAATATTTTCATCGTATAATATATGCTACGTATTTTTGGTTTCTTTTTGTTTAATACTGTTGTTACTGGAAACATAAGTTATATTAATTATAATTTCTCTTTAAAGTTAAAAATAGTTTTAAGCAATAGAAATATTTGGTTTTTACGATACGTTATTTATTTATTTATTTCTTTTAATAAGCAAATAACATTCTGCTAGATTTATATATATTCATACTAGTCAACTTAGTTGTAAAATTGTTGCAATTAAAATTTTTTACAATAACCGTTAATAAATTTCAAAATGTAAAATAATGGATACGACTAATCAGTGTAACTTTGAACAATGGTTGGATTTTACAATATTGCATCAAAACATTCGTAGTATGAGAAGTAACTTTGATTTATTCATTGCTGAATTAAGTAGCAGAAATTTATTTCCTGAAATAATTGTACTGAGAGAAATATGGATAGATAATGAAGAGTTACAGTTTTTTAAAATTCCAAATTATAGAAGTTTTTCAAATGCAAAGGAAAATCAGAGGGCAGGAGGTTTAGCAATTTTTGTAAAGTTGGATGTTGAAATTTTTATGTGTGAATCGGTAAACTTTAAAACAGCAGATCTAATGATATTAGAAATTAAGTTTAACTAACAGAGGTTTTGTTTGTTTGCAATTTACAAGCTGCATAGCTTCAGCAAGGACGATTTTCCTAGTTGAGATTAATAAGCATTTTCTTCGTAATAATAATTTTAAAACAAAAAAGAACGCTCTTTTCATCGGGGACGCCTACTTAACTTGTTTGAAAATAGTATGATAATTGACAATTACAATGCATTACTTTCCTCAAACGAATTCGATTGTTTATTGAAAGAACCAACTAGAGTAACATCGGAATCGGTTTCATGCATCGATCACGTGTTTGCTAGATTAGCAAACAAAGTCAAGACTCAAGTCGATGTAAAGGTAATAGACGCAAATATTACAGATAACAGGATGGCTGTTGTGTGTGTGCGGGTGGTCGTGGGCGTGGGAGGGGTGGACGGACAGATATCGGCTGATTCCGCCGGCCCCTCCCTCACTCCTATCGCGTAGATTACGACGGGCTTCTTGCACGACTTGAACAGGTTAAATGGGTAGAAGTCTACGACGATAAAAACCCGTCAACTGCGTTTGATACTTTTCATAATACCATCCAAACAATAATTTCTGAGAGTAAATTTGCACAATCAAGCAAACGCACGGCGTTTTTAAAATTAAACCTTGGATGAGTGATTGTATTTGTAAAAAATAAAAATAAACTCTATAAACTCGTTAAGCATCACCCAAACAATGACAAAATTAAAATTGCGTTATAAAAATTACAGGAATAAACTACAATTTTAAATCAGAAATTTAAAAAATTCTTATTACAAAAATGCTTTTCATAAATGTAACGGAGATTCGAGGACTATGTGGAAGGTTATAAACGAAATAACAGGACAAACGTCAAAACGACCTCCCATACAGTCTTTGAATATTAATGGTAACGAAATCTGCGATATTAAACAAATTTGGAATGAGTTTAATTCATTTTTTTCTATTGTAGATAAGCTAGACATAAAAAAATTAAAACGGATAACTTTGACTTATGTTGTTAGAAGAGGTTTTTTAAATTATATAATTCAAGCAATTCCATGTTTTTAGGTCCAGTAGTGGTAGATGATTTAGTATCTATTATAAGAGATTTGAAAAATAACACCTCGCCTGGAATTGATAACATTAGCTCATCTCTAATTAAATTGATATTTCCAAAAATAATGAATGTCTTACTGTACTTAATTAACTTAAGTTTTGAAAAGGGCATATTTCCGGATATTTTAAAAACCGCTGTGGTAATTCCTTTGCATAAGAGTGGACCGAATAATGACTGCAACAATTTCAGACCAATATCTTTACTCTCACCTTTTGCAAAGATTTTTGAAAAAAAAATATGAAAAAAAGATTAGTTAAATTTCTTGAGCAAACCCATTTATTTGGTAAAAATCAGTTCGGTTTCAGAGAGGGCTTGAGTACTGAAACTGCGTTAAAAAACTTTATGAATGACATACTTGAAGCGATAAATTCAGGACGCAAATTTAGTAGATTATTTTTGGACATAAAGAAAGCTTTCGACATTGTAGATCATGACATTCTTTTAAATAAATTATACTGTTGCGGTATCAGAGGAAACTTTCTTTCCTGGTATTCAAATTACTTAAATAATAGGAGACAATGTGTAAGAATTAGAAATACCTTCAGTGACTTTGGTATACTAAAAAGTGGAGTACCCCAAGGGTCATTATTGCAATATTGCAGGTGCAATATTGTTTATACTATATATCAATGATCTCTGTAATTCAAATTTATATGGTAAAATAACATCATTTGCCGACGACACAGCATTAACTTACATAAAAGATGACTGGAATGATATAGAAGAAGCACTGAGTATAGATTTAAAAGCCATTCAATGGTGGTTCTCAAAGAACAATATGTTACTATGTTCGGAAAAACAATGTACTTAAACTTTAGCCTGAAAAAGATCCACAAAATTTTACCAATCAAATTTTATACAATTGTGTGAGTTGTTTGTGTACAAACAGAGTGTCCTGAGTTTGCAATTGAGTCTCAGGCTGACAATTTGAAATACCTGGGAATCTTGCTGGATAGGGAAATAAACTGGAAAAAAACACATAGACATGGTAAATAAAAAACTTAATGGTGTTTTAAGAACCTTTTTATTTTCTACAAAATATTTATACAGAGGAAGTTGTTGTTGTTGTTGTGTTGTGTAGGGGGGATGTATTTTTCATTAGTAAACAGTAGATTAGAATACGGAATATTTTGCTGGGGTGGAACCTATGAAACGAATTTGAAGCCGCTTCTAATGCAACAAAAGAAATTCATTCGATTAGTTAAAATAAAATGTAGATACGAGCCATCTCATCAATTATTTATAAGTTAAAAAAGTTTCCAATTACATATTTGTTTGTGTATAAGGTTTTAAAAATATTTTATGTCACTAGTGGTAATTTGCCTGTATTAATTAATATCTACAAAAATAAATTAAGGCACAAAGACAAAATAGCAGTTCCAAAACCTAATTTAACTATTTTTAGAAAAACTATTGTTTTTAGGACCTAAAGTATTTAATACAATATCAAAAGATATAAGTAATTAAAAATATACATATTTTTCAAAACTATTGAAATTATGGCTATTAAGTAAACAGAATATAAATTGTTTTCTGCATACCATTAATTAAAACGTTTTATTCGGATCAGAGTTGCACATAAGTATACATTTAGAAGTAACATAGATATTTGATAAACAGGACTTTTTCTAATCAAAATTAATTGTCAACATTCTATCTGAGCTGTCATGAATTTAATTTAGTATGAAGGAACCTTTGCACAGGCTTTGCCATTAGAGGCCCTATATATTCATAAAAGTATGTTTCATTAAAATATTTGGTAGTATAATCATATAACTGAAGTGTTTCCTGTTTTACTTTTAGTTTATTTATGTAAGAGTCATCATGCAAGTGGTATATTTAAATATGTGTTAAGTACTAAATATTGTTAAATTGATACTTAAGTTATTAGTTTACAAATCTTGTAATTTGTTTAAAAATATGTATGTAACACTTTTATAAATAAATATATTCTTATTCTTATATAATGGCATTGTGTTCATTGATTTTAGTTACAGCTACTCAAGACAGATCTTAAATCATTTCTTACCTTTGTGAATTAATGTGTGTGTTTAGACTCACCCTCTTAGTGAAGGATTATATCAATTAGACTCAAATGGTTTCTCAATTGTTTGAGAATATATTTTAAATTCTAATTAAGAGTGCTAGTAAATTCCGTTGCACACAAAACATTGCAATGTTTTCTAACCTATGTGAGTTAACATATGGCTCCTTAAACACGAACTTAATATACAGTTAAAACTGCACAGCTACCATTTAAATGGTTACTAACCTGTGAGTTGACATGTGTCTTAACTGACATTGTTTGGATTTGAAGTTGCACCGGGAATACTTAAATGGTTTCTCACCTATGAGTTAACGTATGCACTTTTAATTCTGATTCAGTACACTTAAAGCTACACAGAAACGATCCAAATAGCTTTTCAACTGTGTGAGTTAACAAATGTCTTCTTAAGCCCGAACTTGAAGTATACCTATAGCTGCACAGGCACAGTCCTTAACAAGATCATTTAGATGCACCTTATGAGCACATTAACAGATGCACTGAATGTTAACTCACATGGTGAGTTAACATATGACTTTTTAGACACATCCTCCGAGTGCATGAATAGATGCACAGGGAACACTTAAATGGTTTCTCCCCTGTGTGAGTTAACATATGCCTCTGTACACTACTTTTCGTAATACTTCCATAATCACACAAGGAACACTTAAATAGTTTCTCACCTGTATGCGTTAACATATGATTTCTTAGATGCTCCTTTTGAGTACAAGAATAGGTGCACAGGGAACACTTAAACGGTTTCTCTTCTGTATGAGTTAACATATGTCTTCTTAGATTCCCCTTCTGAGTGCATGAATACGTGCAAAGGAAACACTTAAATGGTTTCTCACCTGTATGAGTTAATATATGTCTATATAAATTCCCCTTTTGAGTAAATGAATAGGTGCACAAGGAACACTTATACGGTTTCTCTTTTGTATGAGTTAACATATGGCTTCTTAGATGCCTCTTCTGAGTGTATGAATACGTGCAAAAGAAACACTTAAATGGTTTCTCACCTGTGTGATTTAGCATATGTTTTTTTAGGTGTGCCCTTGCAGTGCTCCTTCTGAGTACATGAATAGGTGCACAGGAAACATTTAAAAGGGTTGTCATCCATGTTGTAAATTCAGCACATTTTTGGGTGGCTATCAATTATGGTGCATCTATCCTGTAAACAAAACAATAACACATGAGAATTAGTAATTTCAATAAAATCCTTTTATACATTAATATTATTGGTAGGCTTATACATGAATATTGGTAGTCTGTTAACCGGTAAAAAAAGATTTGTCGCAATGTATTCACTTTATATCACTATCAGTTATCAACAGCCAAGCACTATTACTATTTAAAGTGTGTGTGTATACACTTTGTGTAGGAGTACGTGGTGCGTACTATACTTCACAGACCTGTAAGTTGTTTAAAATCTAATAAACAGATCTTCAGTATTATTGGTTAAGTAATAAAGTACTATTAAACGAGACTTGTAAGAATTAACTTATAAAAGTACTGCATGAGGTATAGAGGTGACTAGTTTATGTAAAGTGATCGTTCACAGTCTACAAACCTTTTTGCTCAATGAGAAATTTATCACGTGAATTTGGGTAGCAATCAAATCAAATATAAGAGGTTATTTTTTAAATTGTACATACAAGATCCATAAGTAAAATAGTAGCAACGATAACGGCATAAATTACATGTTGGTTTATCTAAACTGAGAAAAGTTAGGATTGATTATACGTATTAAAAACTATAATCAACTAATATCACTAACGAGATTAGATATTTGTGAAAACATGTCCACATGGCCACAAGTCTTTTTTGTAGTGTATTTTTATTTCCTGTTCTCTTTACAATACACAAAAAGGTACAGGAAAGAAGAATTTTATAAGGATAAAAGCACTATGGTTAATCAATGAGTATTGAGTTCTGCCCTCAGCAGGCCACCCCCAAACAATAAACAATGCCACGCAAAAACAAGAATTGAGTGAAGACAAAATAAGTGTCGTCTATATAAATGTAAAATACTATTTTGTTCTTTGAAAAGAAAACAAGAAACATGAATTTGTACTGTCTTAAACACAAACCGTGTAATTACCAAAGTCATGGGCTTATGTGTATTTTTTATTTTACTTACAATACCAATTATATATAGTTTAATAAACAATATAATCATAAATTAAAAATTAAATTAAATAAACAAACAACATTGGCCTATTAAAATACATGAACTTTGTCCTATAAACAACACAATTATAAAATATAACAGTGCAATATTATATTAAAATACTAATACTAAAATGTAAATTACAATGACAAAAAACTATATAATAGTTATTGAAAATTAGGCAAACACCTCATTCAAACCTTAAAAATTAATGTGCTAATATCACAGGCCGAAAATTCGTCAATAGAGTAAACATAATTTTTCTTCAATTATCTATAACTTTTCTTAACTGTTTTAAGTGCACATCCCATGCATTCTTAGGCAATTTATTAAATAATTCAATCTTCATATACATACTCGTTCTGGCTTTTCTAATCTTACTAATTAATACTAAGTATAGAAGATGGTTTTACCTATTAAAACAATCATGGGTTTGTTTTCTTCTACATAGGTTATTTAAAGATCCCTTACCATCGATCAAGCAGATATATATATATATATATATATATATATATATATATATATATATATATATACAGATTTAGAAGAATCATTATTTTAACATCTTTGAACATTGGTAAACATTACTTCTTTAATTAATTTATTTACTTAGACTAACCATGTAATTCTGTCACTGAACGTTATACTTAAATAGGTACGGTATATACTTGTATTCGATCCACTTTTCTGCACGTCTACGAATTATCAAGTTCCACAAGTATATATCTTAAAGGCATCGGGAAAGTAATCAGATCAGAATAGACATTTAGATTCAGGGATAAACAAAACAAATTCACAATATTTTTTCAAAAGGAACTCAGAAACACCAACGAAACCAGGTTCAAATGACCCCAAAAATTTCCTGACAGTGGTATGTTGTTGCGAGTGCTACTATAAGTTTCAATTTGGCGCTTCCTCGAGAGAACACGCAGCTGGGTCAATCAACTGGTCATGAATGGGAACCTACTGCTGTCTTGAATACTCCAGTACAGATTCTGCACTGGTAGGCAAGCTAGAAGAGCAGATTTGTAGCATGAAGTCATGTACAACTATAGTAAGGAGTAGGGTGGGTAAAAGGGATAGACTTTTTTAATTATATTTTAGTTCAGGGTCTCAGAGAGTATAAATAAAACAAGTTTCAACAAAATTTGAAATGTTCAAAGTAAAAACTCTTCTTATTTAATTAATAATAATAATAATAATAATAATTCTAATAATAATTCTTTATTTTGTCAAAAACACAGAATATACATTTTGCATATACATATTCATGCATAATAAAATACATACATACATTTACATAGTATAAATCAAAATAAATGTTCTTACAAGTAACTACAATATGTTCATTTTAAGATGCAAAAACAGTCTCAATAAAAGATAATATAACTTTAAAAAAAACTGTATTTAAGACAAGACAAAATAGGAACCCCATAGGTAAAACCAGTATTGGGATCTCCATCACTTAACTAAAGCAAAAAAATCGGCTAGCAGCGACACGCAACTCGTATTAGGAAAAATCATTTATTTTACTCAAAAAATAATCTCTGTTTAATAACTCTGTGCTTTAAATTACACAACTAAATTTATCCCTTCAAAAAAGTAACTGTACAACAATAACAAAATAAACTATTATTACAGAGGGAATAAAAAAAGATAATAATAATAAAATCTACACAACAAGTCTACACTAATTTAAATTGTGACATTTAACCAGTTGTCTATATTTTGTTGCTCAAACAACCAAATTTTTAGATTTTTCAAGAACTCATTTAGTTTTGTAAATTGGTTTATTTTCGGAGTTATTAAATTAAACAAACGCGGTGCCACACTAGTATAAAACTTTTGATGTACTGTTAAATGAGACTTTGGCACAAACACTACTTGATATTTTCTTAAATTATAGGTCGTTTGGCGAGCCACGGAAAATGAGGTGCTTCTAATGTAAAAGATTTTTAGTACTTTAAAAATGTATAAATGACGCAGTGGAAGAATCTTTAGGTTTGAGAAAATTGGCCATGTATGTTCAAATTTTTCTCTACGCACGATTAGTCTCATGAACCTTTTTTGAAAAATTATAATGGGATACAAAGTTGAGCAGTAGGTCCCTCCCCAGCATGTAATGCCATAAGAAAGCCTAGAGCCAACGAGAGCATGGTAAACCCCAACCAACACTTCAACACTCCTACACATCTGCTGAAGTAAATACATGCTCCTTAGACTAAGATACAACTCTTTTTTCAATTTTTTTATATGTTCTTTCCAGGTTAAACTGCTATCAATAACCAAACCCAAGTATTTTATACTTTTAACTTGTTCTAATTGTAAGCAATTACAATCATTACAACGTAAATGAAAACATCTGAAATCATGAAATTTCAATGGTATGTTAAAAGTTAAAACATTTTTCAGACTAAATATTATAAATTTGGTTTTTTCACTAAGAATCATGAAATGTTTATCAAACCACACCCTTAAATAATATAAATCTCTTGACATATCACTATGCAAAGCCTCAAGGTCAAAGTTATCATAAATAAAAGCAGCATCATCCGCAAAAGCAACGAGTCTGCCCTTAAAGCGTCCATCGCACAACTCATTAATGTACATTAAAAAAAGGATAGGCCCCAGGACTGAGCCCTGAGGCACTCCAAAATCAACAGAACCTGCATCACTTAGGGTATTGCCAATTCGAACCCTTTGCTCCCTCTCAGAAAGATAGCTGGAAAACCAGTCATGTGATAATCCCCTAATACCCGCTATCCACAGCTTCTCCAACAATATTTTATGATTAATGGTATCGAAAGCTTTTGTTATGTCAACGAATAATGCAGAAACTTTTTTATTATTGTTAATTGAGCTATAAACAGCCATAAAATGAAGTAAGGCATCCTCAGTAGACATGCCTTCTCGGAAACCAAACTGGTTGTTACTGAAAAAGTTATGTTTATTTAAAAAGTCAACTAAACGCCTTTTGACTATCTTCTCAAGTACTTTAGCAAATACTGACAGCAGGGATATTGGGCGGAAACAATTGGGCTGTGTAAAATCCCCCTTTTTAAAAATTGGTGTCACAATTGCCTTTTTTAAGCAAAGTGGAAACTCCCCAGTTGACAAACTAAAATTATACAGGTATTCTAGAACATTTACAATATTAGGTGCTATACATTTAAGAACTGTAGAGCCTATCATATCAAAACCTGGTGCTTTATTGTTCTTCAAGCTCGCAATTATTTGTAGGATCTCTACAGTAGATGTTGGACACATAAAAAATGATTCTAAGGTAGTCCTTTGAATGAATGTGTTGTTATAATCAGTGACTAGATCAAGATAATCATTATTTACCTGTGTTTGTAATTTATGTGTAACACTTAAAAAATGATGATTAAATTCATTAGCTATTTGAAAACTATCAGTGACCATACCATTCACTCCAAAAATTTCATTTATATCCCTTCTATTTTGTCGCTCTCCAATCAAACTATTCACTACTTTCCATTGAGATTTCATATCATTTGAGGCATTGTTAAACTGAGATCTATAGTAAAATTCTTTGGCAGCTCTTATGTCTAAGTTTAGTCGGTTTCTAAAATTAATATAATACCTTCTTAATTTATCATTATTCGGATGGTTCATTAGCAATCTGTATATTTTTTTCCTCTTTTGTAACCTTATCAGTAATCCGTCAGTAGCCCAAGGTTTATTTGTTTATTTGATATAGAAAGAACCAAATGTAACAAATAAAACAATGTAACATTTAGCTACTTTTTGTTATTTTGGAGGATAAACTTGTCCGACACATTGTGACTCAAATAATACATGTACATTACCATTGTACTTGTGGCCATTAGTCAATACCATTACTAAAATTTTACTTAGTTTGAATTAATTGTGAACAATAATAATTGCAGTATAATAAGCAGCCACCACCCCAATAGAATTATTCCTTGATATTCATGAAAATCTTCTACAGTTAAATTCAGATATTCAAGCCCAACTTGAAAACGAGAAGAAACTGCGCTTAGAAATCCAGAATTCATCTGAGGATAACGACCTTAAACTGGGTCAAATGACTGATAACTATGCAAAACAAATAGTAGAACTAGAAAAAAGCAACTCCATACTGCAAGAAAAAATTCAAAACACAGAAATAACAGCTGTAGTATGCAAGAGCTCATATTCACAGACTTCTCCTATGGGGGATGCCCAAATATATGAGACTAATCAAACCGCTGTACTATTGGAAATATCAAAAATGAACTCAAAGCTTGACCAAATGGAGCTATCTATTAAGACCATGGCTTCAAGTGCATTTTGCCAAAACATAAATGACACTCTCGCAGGAGTCAGTCAAACCTGTAGCAAATTACTTACTTTATCTACAAAGACAACAAATGCAGCTTCCTCTATTGACTTACCTATAACACATGTCAGCCCAACTACAACGCCAGGAGTCAGCCAAACCTGCAGAAAAAAAACTGAACAATACCCTGACTACATCACCAACAGAAAAAAATCCATCCCCAACCTCAGGAGTCAGTCAAACCTGCAACCAAAAACTGTTTATACCTGCAAGGACAACAAAGGCAAAGCCCACTATTGCCTTACCCATGACAGATGCAAGCCTAACTACAATGCCAGGAGTCAGCCAAACCTGCAGAAAAAAACTGAACAATACCCTGACTACATCACCAACAGAAAAAAATCCATCCCCAACCTCAGGAGTCAGTCAAACCTGAACCAAAAACTGTTTATACCTGCAAGGACAACAAAGGCAGAGCCCACTATTGCCTTAACCATGACAGATGCAAGCCTAACTACAATGCCAGGAGTCAGTCAAACCTGTAGTAAAAAACTGAAGCATACATTGAGTACACCACGGACAAAACAAAACCTTTCAGTAACAACAGGAATGAGCAAAAAACGGACTATAAAGACTAATCAGTTTAGTGTCTCCCTTCAAGTGGCAAAAGCTGCTGAAAAATCCAACATCCAGCAATCCCAACTACCTACAAACACTAATAGAATTTCACAAAGTGAAGCCACTCAAACTTCAACTCCCATAACTGTACCGGAATCTCAGCCAGAACCACATGAACATTTTTTAGTCCACACCTACCAGAAGCAGACCAAATTCAAAACCAGATACTTCATAAACTCAAACCTCAAAAAAGCCCCAGAAAAAATCTAATTATAATGCATCAAAACATTCGTGGACTTGATAAATAGATTGATAGGCTGAACCACCTTCTAAGCAATAAAAATCCCAATATCTTGGTGCTTACCGAACATGGCCTCAAAAGCAAAGAATTAGAGAGTACTAAACTCGAAGGATACTCTTTAATAGCAAACTTTAGCAGAGAAGGCCATAAGCTGGGAGGTGTAGCTATTTATGCAGAGGACACTCTAGCAGACAGCACCAAAGAAACCGCTATATCCCACCTATGTCAAGAGTTCTGCTGTGAAGCGGCTATGGTGTCGGTAGAATCAATTGACAGAAACATACACATCCTGGGAGTATACCGGTCACCCAGAGAAAATACAAGGGCTAGTATAAATGTTCTGTCAAACATCCTAGACTACACACAAGCACACAATAAACACCTAGTGCTGATCGGAGATATTAACATAGACAGGATGAAAAAAACCATAGACAACACAATCTTAGAAACTGAACTGCACACACACAACATCAAAAGATTGCCCTTACTTGCCACCCGCATTACTCATGACACAGCCACCTCAATTGACTGTATATGCACCAACATACCTGAGTATAACATTGACACAGTCATTCTACAAACAGGACTTTCTGATCATACTGCTCAGATATGTCAGATAAAAGGCTATGAAATAAACACTCTGCCGCAAACTTCCTTCAAAAGACAATTCAGTCCAACCAACCTAGATAACTTGAAATCTCTTCTGATGAACAAAAAATGGGATACTATCAATCTTGCCCCTGATGCTGACTCAGCTTACGATATTTTTCTGGAAGTCTTGAAATTATCCCTTGACATTGCTTGCCCCAAGAAGAAAAGCAACAGGAAAACAAACCAAAAAACTTTGTGCTATGACAATGAGACAAAATACCTCAAGGATATTTTCTTAAAGGCACTTTACAAATATGAAATGACAGGAAATATCCAAGATAAAGCAGTTATGGTGGAAAGGAAAAAAAATTATGACAACAAACTTAGAACCCTACGACAAAATGCAAACTCACACTTCATTGAGTCAGCTGCAAACAAAACCAAGGCCATATGGACAGTCATTAACCATGAAAGAAAAGGACAACACAAAATCCCATCTCAATCCAGTATTATAATAAATGACAAAGTCGTGAATAACCCATCTGAAGTTGCAGAACATTTTAACATTTTCTTCTCTCAAGTTGCTGAAACGACACTGAAACTTAGCAACCAGAAAACAGTTGGAAATCAGGATAAAAATGAAAATGACCAGTCTATAGTAGACAACTGCCAAACTGTTTTTAACTTAGGCCCCACAAATTTCAGAGAAGTAAGAGCTGCCATCTATTCCCTTAAATCAAAACCATCCAGTGGAATGGATGAATATTCAGCTAAAATTGTAAAGTATTGTGCTGATGAGCTTATACCACCTCTAGTCAGCATAATAAACAAATCTTTTAGACTTGGCCAATTTCCTACTGCATTAAAACAATCTAAAGTGTATCCAAAACATAAAAAAGGACCAACCACTGAAGTTCAAAATTACCGTCCTATTTCACTTCTTTCAACATTTTCAAAAATAATAGAAAAAGTAGTACTCAATAGACTTATGACCTACCTAGAGCAGCATAACATAGTTACTAACTGCCAACATGGATTTCTTAAAGGTAAATCAACAGCATCAGCTATCATCAGCTTAGTAGAATACATAATTGACCAAATAGACAAAGGAAAGTACATCTCTGCTCTCCTCCTTGACTATAGCAAAGCTTTTGACTGTTTAGGACATGACCTCATATCAGAAAAACTTAAATCTCTTGGCATTACTGGCATAGCAAACAACTGGTTTATGAGCTATCTGTCAGGGCGAACACAGGTAGTTGAAATACAGAACATTACACTTGGCCATAAAAACACCTACCAGTCAAACCCACAACCAGTCACACGTGGAGTGCCACAAGGATCAGTCCTGGGCCCAGTCATCTTTGTCTTATTTGTCAATGACTTCCCAGCATACATCCAAGATCACAATACCAACTGTGTAATGTATGCTGATGACACAACACTCTTAATAAAGGATGACACTGCAGAAGGAGTACATACAACCGCCTGCAACTCCCTCTGCAAAGCACTGACATACTGCAGGAAAAATGACCTGGCTGTAAATCCATCAAAAACCATACAGATTAACTTTAGTAAAAGAAAAGACTACATTCCAAAAATACCTGACGTAGAAATTGAAAACCATGTTAAATTCCTTGGAATCATTCTGGATGGAAATCTCGGCTGGACAGAGCATGTGGATGGCCTTTGCAAAAAAATCAGCATAGGTATTTATGCTGTTCGGCGCATAAAATGGATTGGAAACCTAGAAAATGCCAAAACAGCCTACTATTCATTAGTAGAAACCCATATGAGGTATGGGATTGCTGTATGGGGCGGATCCTCTGTCGGAAACCTCAACAAGGTGCTTGTCCTGCAGAAAAAAGCCATTAGAATCCTCGCTGACCTTGAACATCAACAAAGCTGCAGACAAGCCTTCCAAACCCTCGGCATAATGACCGTCACTGCTCTATACATCCAAGAAGTAATTCTACATGTGCACAGCCTGGGTCTTCAAACAGGGAAAGATATCCATTCATACAACACTCGCCATGCAGCCAACTACGTTCTGCCTCCACATCGCACAGCAATTTATGGAGAAAAACCATCTTATATCGGCCGGAAGTTGTGGAACGCTCTCCCAGAAACAATGAGAAGATTGAAGAGGAGTGCCCTACAAGGAAAACTACATGACATCCTAGTAAATCAACCATTTTATTCACTGGACGAGTTCCTCAACGCCTGCAATGAAACATGGAGATTTCAAAATGTACCTTGACTTTTTTTTTTTTTTTTTTTAACTGAAACAAAAATTTATAAACATTCATCATCCATATTTATGTAATAATATTATGTGACTCTATAACTGTTCTTAATGAATATGTAAATAAAGAAGTTTGTCTATTGTCTATTGTCTATGTCTATCTAAAAATACTTAAAACAAAATGTCGAACCAAAGTACACAATAGGTATTTCAAATAACAATATAGTTCCATTACAGATAGGCAGTATTAGTGCCAGTAACAGGTTATTCGGTAGAAAACTTACGGGGATATTGTTATTTCAGTAACAACTAGGCTAAATAACTTAAATATATTAAAACATAAAACCAATATTTAATACTTATACTTTTTGTGAGGTCTTTTGATAGCGAGGCTATCTTCTTCAAACACATCACAAAAAAATAAAAGTACTAATAAATATTTGTTTTATGTTTTAATGTATTTAAGTTAACAGTAACCAATATAAGCTCCATCTACAGCATTTCAACTGGGCTGAATGTTTTGTTCTAATAATAACAGCCGCAGTCATTTCGTAAAAACAATGAGACTAGGAATGGAAATATTAAATATTAATGTTATGCGATATAAGTAGGTTTAGAATAGGTTATCATAAATATGTTACTAGTAGTACCAAAGTTAAAAGATAACCTTTACAAGGGATCATGTAATCTGAGTTTGAATTTGGTTACTATCTCGAGGGTTGTTTTCTTTATTTTTCACAAGTGCTGGGAGTGCAAAAGGCGCCACCACAGCCCGAATTGATGGCCAAGGACATTTCTGGCTGGTACTTTCCTGACCTCAGATCATGTTACAGATCATCCAACTTCTACGACGTCAGATTACGTTGGTTTAGATCAGTTACAATGGTAAGAGGTTACTGGAATATAATATCTCAACACGTTAATTTCTAATAGGCTTTTGACAAACAAGAATATTTTCCGTCTCTAGCGGCCATTACTCAAATAATTTAATTTTGTTTACATTAATTTGGAACAATGATGTCAAATTGAATTACGTTAAGACTTTAAAGATTGTATTATATTTCCATATGTAAAAGAAATATATGCACTTTAGGTTATAGAATATACCACAACTTTATCTATACTAAGTTTGAGGGGCGTAGTACTTTTACTTATCCCTTTACATGGTACACATGTCTGACAGCATTAAATCGTTCTAATCAAAAGTTTGGTCATTCAAGTGTTGGGAGCCGGTTATTATACTTCAGCCCAATAATGTTGAACCAAATTGAGTGTTAGGCTTCTAACATTGTATTATAGTGAACTATATTTTTTACGTAAAAGAAATATAGGTATTTAAGTGGGTAGGGTACGATAAGCGGACCCGGTATTTTATATCGAAGAATGTAATCATCGATACCTTATATTCGCATCTCAAATCCTAGACTATCAATCGATATATAAGTATCCATAGTCCCCAGTAACAAACTTATGTTTTAAATTAAAATTTGAATTTGACATTAAAAATGATAAAACAAATTATTGTGACCAAAATTAGGAAAACATAAGACGACCATATTTGCTCCTCTCACAGTCACATTTGTTTCTTTCCCACAAATTTCACATAATAGGTGTTTCGGTACGAGTCTAACGTGTTGAAGCCACGTAAAACATGTCCTATCATCTTTCAAAGCAATGTTGTGTAGTTTTCTTAAATTGACTGCCATTCTTAATAATGAAATGTTACTTATGTAAAATTGAAATATTACCTTACGTTTATTATTTGAAAGTGTTTGCAGCTGTTGATATATATAATTTAAGTTAATTAGTTAATTGTTCAAAATAATTAATTAGTATCGATTGATTATATTGATAGTTATGATAAGTAATATCGGTTGCCAATTCCGATATAAAAAACCGGGTCCGCTTATCGTACCCTACCCATTTAAGTTAATATTATAGAAAGTAATACTATACTTATTTTTATAACTATACAAAACAAACATTTTTACAATTATAGACAATATGTTTTGGTATTTTTGCACATACTTATGACATCAGAACTACATACATTTATTAAAAAGTCGTAGTTCATTCATTTTAACCCTTTCAGTGCCAGACATTATTTTGGAATGTTGGTGAATAATGTCAAAGGTATTTTTGCACATGTATCCAAAAGTGCCATGCAAAAATTTTAGCATATTTGCATATGTTATTAGAAAAGGTCATAGGCCTAACTTTGTTATTTATTGGCAAATTTTTAAAACATTTATGTTTTACAACAAGAAAAATAATAAATAACAACAATAAAATGTAAAAAGAGTATTTTTCTCTTTTAATTTGACACTGAAATTCTCACGCTTAATAAAATCAAGCTCACTTAAAGGATACTTTATTTTAAACATATCCACTAATCTTTATTAAATTATCACCAAAAATACAAATATAGCATTTTTTGTCACTCACTTTTTTGAGGAACTCAAATATTGCCTATACCTTGATTATCAATAAATTATCCATTTCTTTTACTGACTCTAGTACATTTCTTATGAGCCATAATAATAACTAGGCTTATATAACTCTTTAAATAGAACAAAAGGAGTAGGCCTAACATGATTTTGACTATTTATAAAAACTTACAGAATAAAATAAATGTTACAACTTGTAATTTAGGTACTCTCTCCCACTATGTATTTACTTACGAGTATTTTCATTCAGTGGGGACCTTGAACGATTCATACTAACTTACTTCAGAAAGTACGTTTATTTTTAATGCAAACTGATACAAAATATGGATAAAAATATTACATTATACTTATGATAACTGTTCTTAAAAGCGTCCGGTAACCTAGATGTTGGCACTGATAGGGTTAAACAATATTGAGGGCGAATTTTATAAGCAACTTACACTTCTTAGTCGATTATTATCGAAAGAATTTATATATTATCCAATATCGATTTTATATTATAATTTTAGGCAATAAGAATTATTTTACATTAACGACAAAAACAATACATTACGATTCTAAAGAAAATAAACATGACAATGACATTAAGAAATAACAAAACCAACAAACTATTGCCTCTAAATCTTTTTTTTCTTCTGGTTTGCTCAAAAGAGCAGGCTTCGTAAAAAACATGCAGCCTCGTAGTTCCATAATATATGTTAATTATTCAATGTTAATGGAGTGGGATTTACATTAACGTTGTGTATTTGTTAGTTTTAAAAGAGGAATGCGATAATTAAGGGAGTGAATTTAAAGGACAGGGCTCTTTTGGAATCTTCATGGCCAGGGGCCCATCAGGCCAGCTTCCTCACCCGAAAAGATTTGGACCTCGGTTTTTTTTATTTTGTTAAGACTCCCAGGTAGGGTAACAATTATGTGACAGAATGGAAGAGATGATTGTTTTTATGTTTAAATGTCTTTTTTAATTTTAACAAAAAATGTTCCTAGTTCCTTATATATATTCAAATCATTGGTTTTAAGAACATCCTTTATGTCATAGTTTACGTGTTTGAACTTACCTGATATTAGTTTAAAACATTCTTTTCTAGCATATTCATAATGTGGACATTGTAGTACTACATGGTTTATTGTTTCTTCTTTACTATTTTTAAACCAAGGAACATAACTTACCTTTTTTACAATATTTTTATACCAGTGAGCTTTTGGAGTCAATTCAAAGATTACCTGATAGTGTTCCATCCCCTTTCTTTTTCTTGCTACTTTAAAGTCCTCCAAAGGGACATTAATTTCTGGAATTTTTACACCTGTCGTTATTGCATCCCTGGCTAAATTATCTACTCTTTCATTAAAGTCCAGTGGACATATCCTGGAATCCATACGAATACTACATTTTTATTCAAGGCTTTCAACTCATATACTATGCTTATAATTAATTGGTTTTTACTCTTATCTTTGCTATAATTAGATATTGCTGTAACAGCAGCTTGAGAATCTGTACATATAACTACGTTATCATATTGGGTTTTATTGATAAATATTGCACTGCTTTATATATAGCTATTAATTCGGAACTATAACTAGACATATATTTGCTAAGAGAATACAACGCAGTGGTATTGGTCCGAGGAATCAGGAAGGCAGCGCCACAACCATCGTCAGTTTTGGATCCATCAGTATAAACATAAACATAACCTACAAATAAATATGATATATATGTAAATATGATATGATATGTAAATATGATAGTGACATTTTTTCTAACCACAATTGTTTTAGAGTTTCTTTACTCGTATTCTTTTTACTTACTTCTAAATTTGTTAATCTAGTATCGCCTTTTATACTATTTTCTTCCATAAATAAAGGTAATTCAAAATCCCAGTCATTTTTAAATCCTTCAGTTTCCATGATGTTAGGCATCATTTCAGTTACATTATTAAATGACTTTATAAATAAGGGTAACTTTTTCTTTTGCCAATAATCATTATTTTGACTTAACATATTTAAGTAACACATATTTCTAAATGCTGGATGACTGTTTTCTAAGAGTATCTTATATACTAAGTTATCTGTAAGAATACTTCTTCTGATTCCCAGTGGCATCACAGCGGCTTCAGCTTGTAGGGCTATAACTGGTGTGGAGCAAAAGGAGCCTAAGGCAAGTCTGAGTGCCTGATTTTGAATTAAATCTAGTTTACCCAAATTACTTTTTGATACATGACCAAACAATGCACAACAATAATCTAATTTTGATCTTATTAGGCTTTTATATACTTGTATGGCGAAATTAGGGTTGCAGCTCTGTGTTCCACAAATAGTAGACTTAATAATATTAAGATGTTTAGAGCCTCTATTTACTAGGTCCATAATATGTTGTTTAAAGGTTAATTTATGATCCAGTATAACCCCTAAGATCCTAACGTTATCTCTAATTGGAACCAGGTGACCATTAATTGTAACTTGTTCAATATTGTCTTGTCTTTTCCTTGAAAAACATATAGTGTTGCATTTTGATTCATTAAAATATAATTGTAGGCTATCAAATGCAGTAATCAGTTTGTTTAGTGCACACTGTAAGTTTTTACTTACCAATTCCCCTTTTTTGTGTGAAAAGTAGCCTATATGACTATGTCATCAGCATACTGCAAGGACTTTATTTCATTGGGTAGACTTACATTAATTTGAGAAATATATATAGCGAATAACAATGGTGATAGCACACTACCTTGCGGAAGGCCCCTTGTTATAGTCCTGGATAAAGATATATAATTACTTGATACATTTACCTGTCTGTCAGTTAGCCAGCTATGTAGGTACCTTATAAATGTACTGGGAAAATTAAGTCTAATCATTTTATTGCATAGCTCAGGAATGTATACATTGTCATATGCTCCAGTGATATCAAGTGAGGCTACCATGGTTGTCTCATTATATGTTAAAGCTGTTAAAATATCAGACATAAAATTTACAAGGTAATCATTACAGCCTCGTTTTCTCCTAAATCCATATTGGGTTGGAGGGATCACTCTTAATTTTTCAGAGATCCATTCTAGCCTATTTTTTATCATTGTATTCATTATTTTAACAAGACAACTAATTAAAGATATAGGCCTATATGAAGTTTCTTGTAGCTTATCTTTAGTTGGTTTAAGAAGGGCTGTTACTTTGACTCTTTTCCATTCTTGTGGAATATTTGATATTCCATTCCAGATGTCATTAAAAATACTTAACATAAGTTCTAGTGCACTATCAGGTAAATACTTTATCATTGTATAACTTACCCCATCCATTCCAGGAGATGTATTTCTGGTTTTAGACTTAATGGCTAACTTAATTTCATTTATTGTAAAGTTTTTTTCCAATGGGCTATTTGTCAAAGGGAGATTTGGACTATGCAATTCATTGTAGTGGGGTACATAATCAGCTACAATGTGTTTTATACATTTTTCACAAAGTTCATAGTTGTTTTGTATTTCATTTTGTTCAGTTAGGCTATTATTATTGTGTAATTTTTTAATTATTCTCCAAGCAAAAGATGTGTTTTTCTTATCATCTATTTTACTACAAATATCCTCCCATCCATATTTTTTTGCTAATTGTATTTCATTTCTCACTTTAAGTTGAGCCATTTGAAAGGTGTGATAATTTTCCACTGCCATATTTTGTTTAAATTTTGTGAAAGCCAATCTACGGTAGGCTACCGCCCTTGAACAGTTTTCATTCCACCACATTTTGGGTTTAAATCCTTTTTGCATTTACACTCGGCCCCTTATGTCTGGGAACAGATTTATCTATTGCTAGGCTTATTGTATTATAAAGTTCCTCAATTTTACTTTCTGTTGTTAGGAACTCACAGATTTCTGTTTGTTCTAAAGTTTTTGAGATAGTTATCTATATAAGTAGCATATTGTCCCCAGTTGGCTTTTTTTAAATTTCTTTCATTACTACTACTTTTATTAAAATTAAAAGTAGTGGATTCCTTCTTAATTAAATTAACAGTATCAAAAGATATGTGTATTGGAAGATGATTACTGCCTAAACAATCATTACTTAGCTCCCAAGAATTAAGTATAGAGTGTAATTTGGGTGTGGCAAAAGTTAAATCCAAAGTAGATGACTGATGGTATAGTGTTGGAACTGTAGTGACCTGGTTATTATTTAATAATATAAATTCAGAATTTGAGTAAGCATTAAAAATATCATTAACCCTAGTGTCTGCTTTGGCAGCACCCCAGTAGGGGTGATGTGCATTCCAATCTCCCCATAATAAGCAAAAGCCTATATTTTTTAGAAAATAAGTTTTCTTGCCAAACATTTTTGTGTACTTTCCTATTTGTACAATAAATATTGTATATGGTTATAGGGGCACTAAAATTATTTATTGTTATTGCTAATAGTTGCATGTTATCAGTATTAAAACTTATTTTCTTGCTAAAGGTGATATTTCTATGAATAATAAAAGCTACTCCTCCATAGCCATCAGACCTATCTGTTCTAACGATATTATAATTATTATCTAATAAAATGTCTGTACTCTGTAGCCATGTTTCTTTTAATACACCTATGTGTATTCTATTGGTATTAAAAAGTTGTATGATCTCTGGCCATTTAGGTTTTAGAGATCTCACATTAAATTGAATAATGTTTAACTCATTTATTTCCATATTCCTTCAAGTACTATGTGTGAGTTTTTTTTTTAATTACCTGTTGTACTGTTGAGTTTTCCCTGTCTGTCTGGTGGAACTATACTCTGGATTTTTTTAGGCTCATCTTCATTTAAATATGATTGTAATACCTCATCTATCTGTATTTTAGTTTTAATATTTGAACTTTGGATTTTCTTCCTAATTTCAGCAATTTTTTCACTGATTGCTGCTTTCAATTTAATTTTTTCTTGTAATGTTAGTTTGGAACTGAGTTCCTTACTAGTTGCCATATTTGTTTGATTTTTATTTATACCTACACCATCCTGCTTACCTGATATAGGATTTTTTTTAATAGCGCCTGTGTTACTTATTTTTCTAGATCTGGAGCTGCCTATTTTGATGTATGAGCTGTTATCCTGGCCTTCCTCATGTTCTTCTATTTCCTCTATCTCTCTTAGGCTATTAAAGCTATTAGTAGTGGATATATTGTACTTACTACCTGTCTCTGTCGGGGTTAAATTTCTTAGTATGTTGTTTTTTAAGTTTGGGTAGCTTACTTTGTTTGTAAAATCTAAGTGAGATTTTGTAACATCGACATAAGTTTGTATTCTAGCGTACTTAGGTTTTTTATAAGTAATCGGAAAGTACTTACTAGCTGTAAAGTAATCCTCCCGCATAGTGCTCATGCGCTCCTTTATTTGTTTTTGCCTTATATATTCAGGACACTGCCTGGAGTTACTGCTATGAGGGGCATAGCAATGCACACATTTTTTTGGCTTGGAGCACTCTTCTGAATGAGTTATCACCACAATCCCGACAAACACGTGTTTTATTACATGGCGAGTTCATTACATGGCCATAGGAGAAACAACGAAAACATTGTTTCACCGGAATTACATATGGCTCAATTTGTATCCTGACATAATTTAAACAGACTACTCCTGGCAGCTTGTCTGTTTCAAAGGTTATTTTAACAAAACTAGTGTCTACAAGTTTCAACAAAATTTGAATTGTTCAAAGAAAAAACTCTTTTTATTTGTTGATTTGATATAGAAAGAACCAAATGTAACGAATAAAACAATGTAACATTTAGCTACTTTTTGTTATTCTGGAGGATAAACTTGTCCGACGCCTTGTGACTCAAATAATACATGTACATTAGTTACCATTGTACATGTCGCCATTAGTCAATACCATTACTAAAATTTTACTTAGTTTGAATTATTGTGATTGTGAACAATAATGATTGCAGTATAATAAACAGCCACCACCTCAATAGAATTATTCCTTGATATTCATGTCTATCTAAAAATACTTAAAACAAAATGTCGAACCAAAGTACACAATAGGTATTTCAAATAACAATATAGTTCCATTACAGATAGGCAGTATTAGTGCCAGTAACAGGTTATTCGGTAGAAAACTTACGGGGATATTGTTATTTCAGTAACAACTAGGCTAAATAACTTAAATATATTAAAACATAAAACCAATATTTAATACTTATACTCTTTGTGAGGTCTTTTGATAGCGAGGCTATCTTCTTCAGACACATCACAAAAAAATAAAAGTATTAAATATTGGTTATATGTTTTAATGTATTTAAGTTAACAGTAACCGATATAAGCTTCATTTATAGCATTTCAACTGCGCTGAATGTTTTGTTCTCATAATAACAGCCGCAGCCATTTCATACAAACAATGAGACTAGGAATGGAAATATTAAATATTAATGTTATGCGATATAAGTAGGTTTAGAATAGGTTATCATAAATATGTTACTAGTAGTACCAAAGTTAAAAGATAACCTTTACAAGCGATCACGTAATCTGAGCTTGAATTTGGTGCTTTACCGACCTCAGATCATGTTACAGATCATCCAACTTCTATGACGTCAGATTACGTTGGATAATATCAGTTACAACGGTAAGGGGTTACTGGAATGTAATATCTCAACAAGTTATTTTCTAATAGGTTTTTGACAAACAAGAGTATTTTCCGTCTCTAGTGGCCATTACTCAAATGATTTAATTTTGTTTGAATTAATTTGGAACAATAATGTCAAATTGAATTACGTTAAGACTTTAAAGATTGTATTATATTTCCATATGTAAAAGAAATATATGCACTTTAGGTTATAGAATATACCACAACTTTATCTATACTAAGTTTGAGGGGAGTAGTACTTATAATTATCCCTTTACATGGTACACATGTCTGACAGCATTAAATCTTTATAATCAAAAGTTTGGTCATTCGAGTGTTGATTCGATTGTGTTGGTAGCCGATTATTATACTGCAGCCCAATAATGTTGAACCAAATTGAGTGTTAGGCTTTTAACATTGTATTATAGTGAACTATATTTTTAACGTAAAAGAAATATAGGTATTTAAGTGGGTAGGGTACGATAAGCGGACCCGGTATTTTATATCGAAGAATGTAATCATCGATACCTAATATTCGCATCTCAAATCCTAGACTATCAATCGATATAAAAGTATCTATAGCCCCCAATAACAAACTTATGTTTTAAATTAAAATGTGAATTTGATATTAAAAATGATAAAACAAATTATTGTGACCAAAATTAGGAAAACATAAGACGACCATATTTGCTCCTCTCACAGTCACATATGTTTCTTTCCCACAAATTTCACATAATAGGTTTTTCTGTATGAGTCCAACGTGTTGAAGCCATGTAAAACATGTCCTATCATCTTTCAAAGCAATGTTGTGTAGTTTTCTTAAATTGACTGCCATTCTTAATAATGAAATGTTACTTATGTAAAATTGAAATATTACCTTACGTTTATTATTTGAAAGTGTTTGCAGCTGTTGATATATATCACTTAAGTTAATTGTTCAAAATAATTAATTAGTATCGATTGATTATATCAATGGTTATGATAAGTAATGTCGGTTGCCAATTTCGATATAAAAAACCGGGTCCGCTTTTCGTACCCTACCCATTTAAGTTAATATTATAGAAAACAATACTATACTTATTTTTATAACTATACAAAACAAACATTTATACAATTATAAACAATATGTTATGGTATTTTTGCACATACTTATGACATCAGAACTACATACATTTATTAAAAAGTCGTAGTTCATTCATTTTAACCCTTTCAGTGCCAGACATTATTTTGGAATGTTAGTGAATAATGCTAAAGGTATTTTTGCATATGTATCCAAAAGTGCCATGCAAAAATTTTAGCAATTTGCACATGTTATTAGAAAAGGTCATAACTTTGTTATTTATTGGCAAATTTTAAAACATTTGTTTTACAAAAATATGTATATTATTATTGAATAGACTCAAAAACCTCTTATACAACAAGAAAAAAATAAATAACAACAATAAAATGTAAAAAAAAAATGTATTTTTCTCTTTCAATTTATGACACTAAAATAAGTACACACAAAAATTCTTGCGCTTAATAAAATCAAGCTCACTTAAAGGATACTTTATTTTAAACATATCCATTAATCTTTATTAAATTATCACCAAAAATAAAAATATAGCATTTTTTGTCACTCACTTTTTTGAGGAACTCAAATATTGCCTATACCTTGATTATATAAATTATCCATTTCTTTTAGTGACTTTACTGCATTTCTAATGAGTGATAGTCATAATAATAACTATATAACTCTTTAGGATAGTACAAAAGGAGTAGGCCTAACATGATTTTGGCTATTTATAAAAACTTACAGAATAAAATAAATGTTACAAGTTGTAATTTAGGTACTCTTCCTCCACTATGTATTTACAGTATTTTCATTCAGTGGGGACCTTGAACGATTCACACTAACTTACTTCAGAAAGTACGTTTATTTTTAATGCAAACTGATATAAAATGTGCATAAAAATATTACATTATACTTATGATAAAATAATGTTCTTAAAAGCGTCCGGTAACCTAGATGTTGGCACTAATAGGGTTAAACAATATTGAGGGAGAGTTAAATGAGCAGCTTACATTTGTTAGTCGATTATTATCGAAAGAATTTATATATTATCCAATATCGATTTTATAAAGTAATTTTACGCAATAAGAATTATGTTACGTTAACGAAAAAAATAATACATTACGTCTCTAAAGAAAATAAACATGACAATGTCATTAACAAAAATAACAAAACCAACAAACTTTAGTCTCTTCACCTACGTGCTCTTCTCACAGTTACAGTTGTTTTTTTCTTCTTTTTGCCTGTTGGCTGGCCTTTATAAACTTAGAACGTGGCCACGTAGTACACTTGTTATAACTTCATTCTATTCATTTAATGTTATTTGCCGTATTTACATTTTAAACATGAACCTTGTGGTTGCCTGTACCAAGAATAAAGTTGTTAAGTTAGGATCCCCCATATTTTTGGACCAACAAATTTACAAGATGTCAACAAAACTTACGAACTGATATACAGCAGGAAATTTTGCAACAATGAGTTTTTCAGAACTATAACTTTCATTTGCGTAGTGTAAAACTATTTGACATTCTTACTTCGGCAGTGATAAGCAGTTGAAGTGTTCTATAGTGTCTTAAGATCATCATAGATAACATTTCGTCCTGACTAACTGGTTTGGGTGGCTATAATATGTAATTGTTATTGCTAATCCTTGGTTACTATATTTGATATCGTAGTTAATTTTGTTTGTGTCCTAAACTGTTAAATAACCTTTTGTACTCTGATAATTTAACTACTAACACTAACTTGCTTTGGCTGGTCTGACATTTCGTCGGGTCTGGCCAAAAACGTGCTCGCAATGATCACGAATGATGAAATACAAAATGCAGTGGAATTAAATCTTGCCCCTAACTAATGACATGGAAATGGAAACCCAAACAAATGCTAAACGTAAATTTGAACAATTACGTTCTGAAATAGAAATATCAAGCAGTAGTGACCTAACTTCACAAAACACAGAATCCCTCCCACCTAATCCTAAAAAACCGAATCAACTAAGACTATATAAACAGGAAAATAAAGGGCCTTTTGAAGTTATTGTCCAGGACAAGAACAAAAGTAAATTAAATCCTTTCCAAGTAGGGAAGATAATAAAAACCCACCACAAAGACATTGACTACATAAAAAAATCTGGGCGTAACATTTCAGTTTTTTGAAAAACATTTCAATCCGCTAATAAATTGATACAATCACAACAGCTCACTCAATTTAATGTATTTGTCCCTTCCATCAGGGTATATACCTATGGTGTAGTTAACATTGAACCGGATATCAGTGAAACTGAGATCCTTACTGAATCTGAATGTATTACTACAATTCTTGAAGCTATACGCATAAAACGACGCGTCAATCAAGAGCTTCAGACTACTCACTTTGTCAAGATCACTTTTGATTCTGATATCCTGCCAGAGTATATTACACTTAACTACGTTAGAGTAAAAGTAGAACCTTACATAATTCCTGTCAAGCAATGCTACCGGTGTTTTGCCTACGGTCATGTAGCTAATTCCCCTTGTCACAATAACAGACTCTACAGAGACTGTGGTGAACAATACCACTCCACAAGCTGTGAACTTCCGCGCAAGTGTGTCCATTGTTTTGGCACACACAGTAGTAATTCAAAGGTATGCCCTGAATACACAAGACAAAAACATATCAAGGAAAGAATGAGCCTAATGAAAGAGGACTACTTTACAGCTAGCCTCTTTTACCCTATAACATATAAGAGAATTAAGGGCACACTAAGAAGACCCCAAACATTTGCTGAAGCAGCTAGATCTTTCGACTCGACCAATCTCACAGAGTACCCAGATTTACCTGAAACCACACTACGTAGTAACCTGACTTCCATATCTAATAGATTTTCTCCACTTAGCCAGTCACTGAACCGTGTACCATAACTAGCCCACAAACTTCCTCAACTTACAGAAAACCCAGTTCACATAGTTACACCAAACATATTAAAACAGTTCAACCTACCCAAACTGGTACAAGGCCTAATCGAGCGACTATACACCAGTCAGAAACTAGGACAATTAAACCAGAGCCTAAAAATAACCCACCAATAATAACACAAGCTGACAGGGAACATTATAAAACACTCTTAAATGCTAAAGTAAATGAAATAAGAAACAAACTTAAAAATACCAATGTCACATCCAAAGAACAAATGGATGACTTTCTTGCAAAATTCATATGCGCTGATTCTAACAGTAAAAACATTAACATCCAAAATAAGGGTAATATGACTTCCGATACAAACAGTAATAATATAATAACTAATAAAAAACAAAATGTCACCTGAGCTAAATATTTTCCAGTGGAATTGTAGATCTTTAAGGCCAAAATGGTCAGAGATAACACATTATTTTTGTAAAAATAATATAAGTATAGGTATAATCCAAGAAACATGGCTTCATGATAATATCAAACTAACAGATAATAACTATGCTAGTCTATTATTAAGGTGGATAGATATGATGGCTATGGTGGAGTGGCCATCATAATACACAAAACATTATCCTTTGAATATATAGCAGATTTTAACAATAATTATATGCAATACATGTCCATTAAAATTAAAAGTTGCAATAAATCAATTTATATACATAACATTTACTGCACAGATGGTAAAGTTAACTACAATTTCTGGAACAGCAAACTATTTTGTAATGATGAGGGATATGCATTAATATGTGGTGATATGAATGCACACCACCCATACTGGGTTTGCCAAGAGGCAAACTCTCGCGGAAATGATATTTTTAAAGCGTATTCACACTCCAAATATATTTTGTTGAATAATAATTCATATACAATTACTCCAAATGTATATCGCAGACAATCTGTGATTGATTTAACATTTTCCACACCAAACCTTTATGCACACCTTTTAAACTGGAATATTTCAAATGATCCAATGGGCAGTGACCACTACCCAATTCTTATGCAGTTCGAAATCCTTGATACAACTCACATGATAAATATTAATCCAGGTCTTAATATGAAAAAAGCAAATTGGGAGATTTATACCAAAACTGTTGAACATAATTTAGAAAAATTAGATAACATACCTATAGAAATGCAATATGATTTCTTGGTAAAAATAATACGTCGATCAACAGAAACAGCCATCCCAAAAACCAAACTTCAGTCAGGCAGGGCTGGGTTCCAGCCAAAACCCTAGTGGACAGAACAATGTTCTAAAGCAATAGCTCATAGACGTTTAGCTTTTAAATTAAATATGACCCCTACTAACTATCACATATATCAACAAGCGGCATATAGAGCCAAAAAAGTTATAAATTCTGCAAAAAAGAAGGTTGGGAGAACTTATGTCAAAAAATAGGGGGCAAGGCCTCAACATCTTATGCATGGAACATTATTAAAAAGCTAAAAAACCCTTATAACACTGAAAATAAATCTAATATGTCCGATAACTATGACCTTACAAATAAATTCATGCAGCATATAATTCCTGATTATGTACCCCATTACACGGAATTGAAAGCACCAACAATATTGAATTATGATAAGCATGCTTTAGAAACTAATTTTAACATGACAGAACTTTATAAAGCCATAAAATCAAGAAAATCATATACATCCCCAGGCCTAGATGGCATAACATATTCAATGATTAAAAAACTGCCACCTAAAGCCCTAAATATTTTACTAAATATTTACAATGGCATTTGGAACAATGAGATTAGAATGCCGGAAAGCTGGAAACAAATTAGAGTAGTAGCAATTTTAAAACCGGGGAAGGATAAGGAAAAAGAGGACTCATACAGACCTGTATCTTTGATATCATGTTTTATTAAGATAATGAACATAATGGTTAAAAATAGACTGACATGGCTTATTGACAGTCTTAAAATCATCCCTGAAACCCAATATGCATTTAGGAATAAATTGGGTTGTGCCGATTGCATGATTAAACTAATATCTAATTTACAAACTGCTCTGACATACAATGAAACTACTATTTTAACATCTTTAGACATTACTAGTGCATATGATAATGTTTATCTACCTACATTATGGACTAAAATGTATATCAAAGGCATACCAGATAAGTTTATTATGCATTGTCACAAATGGCTCATTGATAGGCAACTTACTATAGTATTTCCTCACCACCAAATAATTAGAAGCTCATGTAAAGGAATACCGCAAGACAGTGTAATGAGTCCTTTACTTTTTGCCATATATATAGCTGATATTAATCAATGTCTGCCCAGACAAGTACAATCATTGCAATATGCGGACGATGTTGCACTTTATATATCCAGCAAGGACTGTGTCGAAATACAACCTACCATGCAAGATTCACTGGATAATTTAAGTAAGGAACTCCAAAAGTTAAATCTGAAAGTTAATCCCAGTAAAAGTATAGTTACAATATTTACACGGAAAAGATCTTTAAACTTCGGAATAAATTTTTACGTAAACAGACAAATGATCACAGTAGCCGATAAGGTAAAAATTCAAGGTAAAAATTCTAGGTGTTACTTTAGATAATAAACTATCATTTAAACCGCACATTGAACAATTGAATACACAATGTCTGAAAGATATTAATATTTTAAAGATGTTAGCATGTAACAGAAATGGAGAAAATCCTCACTTCATACTTGCGATATACAAAGGCCTAATTAGAGCTAAGCTTGACTATTCTTCTTTTTTATATGGCCATGCCCCAAGGAACATACTCAATAAACTAGAAGTAGTACAAAACCAAGCTCTAAGAATAGCCACAGGAGCTTTTAGGACCTCTCCAGTTATAGGACTCCAAGCGGAATGTGCGGTAATTCCCTTAAACATAAGAAGGGTAACACTTGCAGAGAGAATTGTTTATAAAATTATGACTCACTCCAACCATCCAGGATATGAAAACTTAAGTTATCTCCATATGATAATAGATAATCACCCTTACTGGAGAAAAAAGAAAAAAACATTGTACATTTCAACAATTAACACAGCACAGCACATCAACCCAATTGAAAACCATTATGTCAAATTTACAGATGGACATGAATTAATACTACCCTTAGAGCTAATTAACTTTAATGTAAACTGAAATATTCTAGTAAATAATAGAAAAGTAGATAAAAACGTTAATAATGTCTTATTACAAAATGAATGGCAAGAAATGGTAAACATAACCTACAAGGAAAAATTTATTATTTATACAGATGGGTCTAAAACAGATAATGGCACAGGAGCTGTGATTTATATTCCATGTACTGACACCAGACTAAATTTTAAACTTAACAATATTACTTCAAGCTACACAGCTAAAGTATACGTTATCTATAAAGCTGTACAGCACACCCAATCACTGAAGAACACTGAGGTAGTTATATGCTCTGACTGCCAATCCGTTATCAAAGCTATTAAAAATACAAAGTTTGGCATGGTAAAAGATAATGACATAATATTAAACATAATTAAAGAAATACTAGACAATAACACGAATACTTACATTATACAATGGGTCCCAGGACATATGGGAATAAGAGGTAATGAAATTGTTGATAAATTAGCCAAGTCCTCATCCCATAATGTAAATAATGTTACAGAATTTTACACAACCATGGCAGATTTCAAATCGTATCAGAATAAAAGGAATATTAGGACAATGACAAATAGTCTTAATATGAGTAACAAAGCACAATGGTACATAAGTGTCAAAAAAGCCTTTTCAAGGGAACCATGGTTTAAGGCAACAAACTATACTAGAAATGAAATTGTAAATATAGTTAGAATTTGGTTAGGCCATGCGAATGTAAACACCTGCTTACATAGAATTAAATGTTATTTCACTCCACTATGCCTAAATTGTACATTAGGTTCAGATGAAACGCTAGAACACATTTTAATGAAATGTCCGAAATATTATTGTGAAAGAGAGAAATGGTTAAAAAAGACCAAACCACTCAGTCAAAATTTTTCTACAGGCTTAAGAGACATTATGAACATGGAGGATCACCAAATTTATATAGAAATAAATAAATTTTTATTTTCCATCAATAAAAGACTATAAAAAATATAAACAATACTAACACTTTTTAAAACATATATGTGAAACCAATCCCAGGGTTCTTCTATCAGTGGCCCACCCTTTCGGGTTAGAAGGATACTGCTTGATTGGCCCCTGGCAGAGAAGACAAAATCCATTTTTTACCTTTGTGCTGTTATATTTTTTTTTGTAAATAATATCTGTGATTTGTGTATATATGTGAATGGATGATGATTAGGTGTATGTATTATAACAATCAAAACTATGATGAACAAATGGACAATAGTGTACATCGAGGTCTCATGGTTATTTAAACCAGACCGCCTTTTAGGCAAAGGAAGAAAAAAATAACTGTGAGAAGAGCACGTAGATCTAGAGACAATAGTTTGTTATTTTTGTTAATGACATTGTCATGTTTATTTTCTTTAGAATCCTAATGTATTATTTTTGTTGTTAATGTAACATAATTCTTATTGCGTAAAATTACTATATAAAATCGATATTGGATAATAATATATAAATTCTTTCCATAATAATCGACTAACACATGTAAGCTGCTTATTTAACTCTCCCTAAATGCTCAATATTGTTTTACCCTATCAGTGCCAACATCTAGGTTATCGGACGCTTTTAAGAACATTTATCACAAGTATAATGTAATATTTTTATGTTATTATTTTATCAGTTTGCATTAAAAATAAACGTACTTTCTGAAGTAAGTTAGTGAGAATCGTTCAAGGTCCGCACTGAATGAAAATACTCATAAATACATAGTGGAGGAAGAGTACCTAAATTACGACTTGTAACAATTTTTTTTATTCTGTAAGTTTTTATAAATAGCCAAAATCATGTTAGGCCTACTCCTTTTGTTCTATCCTAAAGAGTTATATAGTTATTATTATGGCTATCACTCTTAAGAAATGTAGTAAAGTCAGTAAAAGAAAAGGGTAGGGTACTATAAGCGGACCCGGTTTTTATATCGAAGAATATAGTCATCAATACCTAATATTCGCATCTCAAATCCTAGACTATCAATCGATATAAAAGTACCTATAGTCCTCATAACAATCATATGTTTAAAATTTAAATATGAATATAATATTTACAGTGATCAAACAAATTATTATAACCAAAATTAGGAAAACTGAAGACGACCATATTTACTCCTCTCACAGTTGTTTCTTTCCCACAAATTTCACATAATGAGTTATTTTATACGAGTCCAACATGTTGAAGCCACGAAAAAGCAACGTCATGTAGTTTTCTTAAATTGACTGCCATTTTTAATAACCAGAATTACTTATGTAAAATTTAAATATTATCCTACGTGTATTATTTTAGAGTGTTTACAGCTGTTGATATAGATTATTTCAGTTAATAGTTCAAAATAATTAATCAGAATAGATTGATTATATCGATGGTTATGATTAAGTAATATCGTTTGCCAATTTCGATATAAAAAACCGGGTCCGCTTATAGTACCCTACCCAAAGAAAAATGGATAATTTATTGATAATTAAGGTATAGGCAATATTTGACTTAATATTACAACTATAACATATTATCTATAATTGTATAAATGTTTGTTTTGTATAGTTATAAAAAATAAGTATAGTATTATTTTCGGTAAATCTTAAGATCAGCGACTACCAAATTGAGTGTTAGGCTTTTAACATTGTATTATAGTATTTTTAACGTAAAAGAAATATAGGTATTTAAGTGGATAGAGTACGATAAGTGGACCCAGTTTTTTATATCGAAATTGGCAACCGATATTACTTATCATAACCATCGATATAATCAATCGATACTAATTAATTATTTTGAACAATTAACTAATGAACTTAAATGATATATCAACAGCTGCAAACACTTTCACATAATACACGTAAGGTAATATTTCAATTTTACATAAGTAACATTTCATTATTAAGAATGGCAGTCAATTTTAGAAAACTACACAACATTGCATTGAGAGACGATAGGACATGTTTTACGTGGCTTCAACACGTTGGACTCATACCGAAAAACCCATTATGTGAAATTTGTGGGAAAGAAACAAATGTGACTGTGAGAGAAGCAAATATGGTCGTCTTATGTTTTCCTAATTTTGGTTATAATAGTTTGTTTTATCATTGTTATTATTAAATTTACATATTAATTTAAAACATAAGTTTGTTGTTGGGGACTATAGATACTTTTATATCGATGCGTCTAGGATTTGAGATGCGGATATTAGGTATCGATGATTACATTCTTCGATATAAAATACCGGGTCCGCTTATCGTACCCTACCCACTTAAATACCTATATTTCTTTTACGTTAAAAATATAGTTCACTATAATACAATGTTAAAAGCCTAACACTCAATTTGGTTCAACATTATTAGGCTGAAGTATAATATCCGGCTACCAACACAATCGAATCAACACTCGAATGACCAAACTTTTGATTAGAACGATTTAATGCTGTCAGACATGTGCATCCTATAACCTAAAGTGCATATATTTCTTTTACATATGGAAATATAATACAATCTTTAAAGTCTTAACGTAATTCAATTTGACATTATTGTTCCAAATTAATTCAAACAAAATTAAATCATTTGAGTAATGGCTGCTAGAGACGGAAAATACTCGTGTTTGTCAAAAAATTATTAGAAAATAACGTGTTGAGATATTATGTTCCAATAACCTCTTACCGTTGTAACTGATCTAAACCAACGTAATCTGACGTCGTAGAAGTTGGATTATCTGTAACATGATCTGAGGTCGGGAAAGCACCAGCCAGAAATGCCCTTGGCCATCAATTCGGGCTTTGGTGGCGCCTTTTGCACTCCCAGCACTTGTGAAAAATAATGAAAACAACCCTCAAGATAGTAACCAAAACTAATCTAGGGTAATCTAGTAACTAGGTTATCTTTTAACTTTGGTACTACTAGTAACATATTTATGATAACCTATTCTAAACCTACTTATATCACATAACTATAATATTTAATATTTCCATTCCTAGTCTCATTGTTTGTACGAAATGGCTGCGGCTGTTATTATGAGAACAAAACATTCAGCCCAGTTGAAATGCTGTAGATGGAGCTTATATTGGTTACTGTTAACTTAAATACATTAAAACATAAAACCAATATTTAATACTTTTATTTTTGTGTGATGTGTTTGAAGAAGATAACCTCGCTATCGAAAGGCCTCACAAAAAATGTAAGTATTAAATATTGGTTTTATGTTTTAATGTATTTAAGTTATTCAGCCTAGTTGTTACTGAAATAACAATATCTCCGTAAGTTTTCCACCGAATAACCTGTTACTGGCACTAATACTGCCTATCTGTAATGGGACAATATTGTTATTTGAAATACCTATTGTGTAATTTGGTTCGACATTTTGTTTTCAGTATTTTTAGATAGACATGAATATCAAGGAATAATTCTATTGGGGTGGTGGATGCTTATTATACTGCAATCATTATTGTTCACAATTAATTCAAATTAAGTAAACTTTTAGTAATGGTATTTGACTAATGGCCACAACTACAATGGTAATGTACATGTATTATTTGAGCCACAAGGTGTCGGACACGTTTATCCTCCAAAATAACAAAAAGTAGCTAAATGTTACATTGTTTTATTTGTTACATTTGGTTCTTTCTATATCAAATCAACAAATAAAAAGAGTTTTTACCTTGAAAATTTCAAATTTTGTTAAAACTTGTTTTATTTATACTCTCTGAGACCCTGAACTAAAATATAATTAAAAAAGTCTATCCCTTTTACCTACCCTACTCCTAACTATAGTTGTACATGACTTCATGCTAAAAAAATCTGCTCTTCTAGCTTGCCTACCAGTTCAGAATCTGTACTGGAGTATTCAAGACAGCAGTAGGTTCCCATTCATGACCAGTTGATTGACCCAGCTGACTATCGTGTTCTCTCGCGGAAGCGGCAAGTTAAAACTTATAGTAGCACTCGCAACAACATACCTCTGTCAGGAAATTTTTGGGATCATTTGAACCTGGTTTCGTTGGTGTTTTGGAGTTCCTTTTGAAAAAATATTATGAATTTGTTTTGTTTATCCCTGAATCTAAATGTCTATTCTGATCTGATTACTTTCCCGATGCCTTTAAGATATATACTTGTGGAACTTTATAATTCTTGGACGTGCAGAAAAGTGGATCGAATACGAGTATATACCGTACCTATTTAAGTATAATGTTCAGTGACAGAATTACATGGTTAGTCTAAGTAAATAAATTAATTAAGGGAGTAATGTTTACCAATGTTCAAAGATGTTAAAATAATGATTCTTCTAAATCTGTATATATATATAGCTGCTTGATCGATGGTAAGGGATCTTTAAATAACCATAGAATAACGTAGAAGAAAACAAACCCATGATTATTTTAATAGGTAAAACCATCTTCTAGACTTAGTATTAGTAAGATTAGAAAAGCCAGAACGAGTATGTATGAAGATTGAATTATTTAATAAACTGCCTAAGAATGCATGGGATGTGCACTTAAAACAGTTAACAAAAGTAATAGATGGTTGAAGAAAAATAATGTTTACTCTATTGACGAATTTTTGGCCTGTGATATTAGCACATTAAATTTTTAAGGTCTGAATTAGGTGTTTGCCTAATTTTTAAAAACTATTATATAGTTTTTGTCATTGTAATTTATATTTCAGTATTAGTATTTCAATATAATATTGCACTGTTTTATTTTATAATGTGTTGTTTATAGGACAAAGTTCATGTATTTAATAGGCCAATGTTGTTTGTTTATTTAATTTAATTTTTAATTTATGATTATATTGTTTATTAAACTACATATAATTGGTATTGTAAGTAAAATAAAAAAATACTCATCTATGACTTTGGTAATTACACGGTTTTTGTTTAAGACAGTACAGATTCTTGATTCTTGTTTTCTTTTCAAAGAAAACAATAGTATTTCACATTTATATAGACGACACTTATTTTGTCTTCACTCAATTCTTGTTTTTGCGTGGCATTGTTTATTGTTTGGGGGTGGCCTGCTGAGGGCAGAACTCAATACTCATTGATTAACCATAGTGCTTTTATCCTTATAAAATTCTTCTTTTTGTGTATTGTAGATAGAACAGGAAATAAAAATACACTACAAAAAGGACTTGTGGCCATGTGGACATGTTTTCACAAATATCTAATCTCGTTAGTGATATTAGTTGATTATAGTTTTTAATACGTATAATCAATCCTAACTTTTTAAAGTTTAGATAAACCAACATGTAATTTATGCCGTAATCGTTGCTACTATTTTACTTATGGATCTTGTATGTACAATTTAAAAAATAACCTCTTATATTTGATTTGATTGCTACCCAAATTGTAGACTATGAACGATCACTTTACATAAACTAGTCACCTCTGTACCTCATGCAGTACTTTTATAAGTTAATTCTTACAAGTCTCGTTTAATAGTAGGTACTTTATTCATTAACCAATAATACTAAAGATCTGTTTATTAGGGTTTAAACAACTTACAGGACTGCGAAGTATAGTACGCACTATGTACTTCTACACAAAGTGTAGTACTCCAACACACTTTAAATAGTAATAGTGCTTGGCTGTTGATAACTGATAGTGGTATAAAGTAAATGCATTGCCACAAATCTTTTATTAAACTTTACCATGTATAAAAATGTAGATGACCAAATACGGAACGGAGACAACAAAAAGCATAGAAATTACACTAAAGCTAAATGGACAGACTATAAAAATTTCATAGAACAAAAAATATCCAACGAAATAAGTCTTGACAATAATAGGCCTTTCTCAGAAACTAAAAATTGTAATGCAGAAAACTTATACAACATTCTTAATGAAGCAGCAGAAAAATATATACCATTTAAAAGAACAATTAAACACTAACGACATTACGACAAAAAAATGGTGGGCTCCAAACTGCTCTAAACAGTTGCTCACCGCAGATTATTATTTAAAATACTTAAAACTAACATGACAGCCTATAATTACAATAATTATCAAAGAGCACAACTAAAAGCGAAAGAAATCATAAAACATGCAAAAAAAAAATAGCATTGGGAAAACTTTTGTGCTGAAATAAGTGACAAAAAATGTTCACAATATTCATGGAAAGTCATTAAAAAATTAAAAACAAGAACCCTAACTACTCAGACCCTCTTATATATAATACAGATTTGTGTGACAAGGTCATGAAACAAATTGCACCAAACTATGTTGCAACACTTACAGAGATCAACTTTCCTAAATCAATACCAGAATATAGGCCTACTCACGTACTGGAAAACAACTTTACAATAACCGAATTAGAGGAAGTAATTTCATCTAAAAAGAAGGATACTGCCCCAGGCTTTGACAACATAACTTATAGCATGATAAATAATCTTCCCTACAATGGAAAATTGATCATTTTAAATATAATAAATGAAGTTTGGAACAATAGAATCCCTATACCGAAGGAATGGAAACACGTATCTTAAATTTTAAATTTATCCTCAAACCTAACACTCATAAAAACAATGAAGAATCTTACCGACCGATATTACTTATCTCATGTCTAATGAAGATTTTCAATTCCTTAATTAAAAAACGACTTGAATGGTTTGTGGAAAAAAATAACATAATACCGAACACTCAATATGGATTTAGGAAGAAAAAAGGACGCGGTGATTATCTTCTTCACCTCATTACGGAAATCAACACTGCAATGACATACAACGAATATTCACTTCCCGTATCACTTGACCTTACCAAAGCATATGATAAGGTAGAAATGTTAAAATATGATATACCGGTAAAAATTCAACATTGCCATAAATGGCTAACTGGATGACAAGTAACACTGAAACACCCTAGCGTTCACTGTAGTAGAATAACCAACAGAGGCTTACCTCAAGGCAGTGTCTTAAGTCCCCTACTCTTCTCTATATATATCTCTGACATAGTTCTGGAACTCCCTATTCAGGTTAACTCACCACAATTTCACTACAATCACTACAGGCAGATGACATAATAATTTATCGTTCACATAAAAACTACGAAATAGTTCATACAAAAATACAAGAAACTCTTAGTAACCTAGAAACATACTCACACAAAAATAGCCTGGAGTTTAACCCTAAAAAGAGTAAGACTATTTGCTTTACCAGAAAAAAGAGATTTGATCTAAATAATAGAACCCTCTCCCTTTGGTGGACTGCTCATCCCAAATGTTGATAAAATTAAACTACTAGGAGTAATAATAGACAACAAGCTCAACTTCAATGAACATATTATTTCTGTTCAAAAACAATGTTTCAAGGACATAAATATCTTTAAAAATAATGTCCAGTGCGCAAAATGGGGCTCATCCAGAATTTATCCATAGAATCTATAAAGGATTAATTAGACCCAAACTTGACTACGTGAGTTTTTTATTTGGACACGTTTCTAAAAGAAGTTTAATTAAACTAGACATTGTACAAAACCTATCACTAAGAACTGCCATAGAAGCATATAAAACTACACCAATCATAGCCCTAAATTCTGAAACAGCGATTCTTCCTTTACACAAAGGAGGTTGCTACTTACTGAGAAATTAATTTATATGGTTATGACAGACTTAGAACACTCAGCAAACAATGTCTTATTGTTTCTCCACTTTATTAAAAGCAATCTTCAATACTGGCAAAAGAAAAAGACTTCTTTATATTTGGAATCAGTGATTAACATATCAAATTTATACCTGACCTAAAACAGAACCATATCCCTGAAAGAACCAACGAATGGAAAACAAATATCCCTATCATAATGGCAAAAAAATCAATTTGAATGTCTAACAAACTGTGAAAATTTACAAGAAAAGAAAAACCAAATTAACACTATAGGATTTAGACAGATTCATAATCTGACAGTAAACATAACCTATAAAAATAACTTGTTTGCTTACACTGATGGATCAAAGTCAGAGGAAGGGACAGAGGCTGCCTTCTATATACCACAGCTACATTTCATAGCCAAATATAAATTACCCAGCATTATATCAAATTATTCAGCTGAATTATACGCCATTTACAAAAGTATTGTAGGGAATTACAGAACAAAGATATTGTAATATTCACAGAATCACAATCAGCGATAAATGCTCTAAAATACTATGGAAATAAAAAACAAGACAATGATTTGCTCAATAGAATTCTCATTGAGACAATTAATAGTAAAAAACATTTAATTTTTCATTGGATACCGTCACACGTTGGAATAACACACAATGAAGCAGTAGACAGATTTGCCAAAGATGCCTCAACTAGTGGAGATATTGTAAAGGACATAACAATCCCCATAGAAGACTACATGCGAGGGAGAAAGAAAGACATAACTAGAAAGTATAATATGGAAATAAAAGAGTCCCCAAAAGGCAGATGGCACAAAAAAATACAGCCTGACATTTCCCAAAAACCCTGGTTTTCACAAATAACTCTGAACAGACAGGACACAATTACAATTTGTAGAATAAGACTAGGCCATGCTAGAGTTAACAAAATATTACATTCTAAAAATCAATACTTTACACCTTTGTGTTTACATTGCACACTAAATCAAGACGAAACGCTAGAACATTTGATATCTGAATGCCCAAATTATTATACTTTCAGAAACCAGCATCTGAAAAAAACATAAAAAAAAATACCAACACAATCTAACCCAAGCTCCTTAAATCAAACCAAATTGAAATATATAATGATATAACTAATTTCCTTAGACAAATCAAAAGAAAAATGTAATTTTAAAGTTACACACAAACTCACTCCAACACTAACACATAAATGTGGTATCCATTCGGGATTCTTCATCTGCGGCATACCTCCCCATTTCTGGGATAGGAAAGCTTGATGGGCCCCTAGCAAAGAAAAGTGACCCACCTTTTCCATTCTGATAACCCTTCTTATCTTAGATATCTTGATCTTTTTCAACACTAAAAAGACAAAATAACACTAGGAATTATGTTGAGTGATATATGTATGTTAAAAGTCAACCTATTAACCGCTGATTAACAAAAATTGCTAAGTCAAAAATCATTATGTAACACTAACTTATGTTTGTTTGTATCTAATTGTAGATCATCATAATCAACAATTCAATCTAAGGGTGAAGCAACCACAAAAGTGAACTACGAGGCTGCATGGATAAAAAACCTTAGCCTAAAATAAGGGGGAAAAACTGTGAGAAGAGCACTTATGTCTAGAGGCAATAGTTTGTTGGTTTTGTTATTAGTTAATATCGTTGTCATGTTTATTTTCTTTAGAATCGTAATGTATTATTTTTGTCGTTAATGTAACATAATTCTTATTGCCTTAAATTATAATGTAAAATCGATATTGGATAATATATACATTCTTTCGATAATAATCGACTAAGAAGTTTAAGTTGCTTATTAAATTCTCCCTCAATATTGTTTAACCCTATCAGTGCCAACATCTAGGTTACCGGACGCTTTTATGAACATTTATCATAAGTATAATGTAATATTTTTATGCATATTTTATATCAGTTTGCATTAAAAATAAAAGTACTTTCTGAAGTAAGTTAGTATGAATCGTTGAAGGTCCCCACTGAATGAAAATACTCGTAAGTAAATACATAGTGTAGGAAGAGTACCTAAATTACAAGTTGTATCATTTATTTTATTCTGCAAGTTTTTATAAATAGCCAAAATCATGTTAGGCCTACTCCTTTTGTTCTATCCTAAAGAGTTATATACTGTAGTTATTATAATGGCTATCACTCATAATATATGTAGTAAAGTCAGTAAAAGAAATGGATAATTTATATAATCAAGGTATAGGCAATATTTGAGTTCCTCAAAAAAGTGAGTGACAAAAAATACTATATTTGTATTTTTGGTGATAATTTAATAAAGATTAGTGGATATGTTTAAAATAAAGTATCCTTTAACCCTTTAAAGCACGTAAATCATTTTACTTGAAATTTTGACTCAACATTTGGTTTTTATGTTATTTAGAATATAAATAAACATTATTATATATAAATTTATTTTTTAATTTTTGTTATATATATTTTATATAGGTGGTTCCACTATGGGACCACTATGCACACTAGCACACTAGACCATGTTCTTATATAAGCAGGAATTTTTTTCATAAAAAATGCACTGAATAGAATAAAAACATCAATTTATTGAAAAATATGTACATTTGGATGCATTGTTGCATGATTCAAACTTTTTTCTTGTACTAGGCAGAATGGTATTTCAGAAAGCAGTTTCTTTCTTGAGTCAAACACAACGCAACATCACACGCTTTACAACCCCAAAAAGAACGATGAGGATTCTCCTTTGTGCTGCAGTTGGCGCATCTTCTCTTACTCATATGTATAGGTAGGTGCACATTTCCACTGCTTCTGATTTCTGTGGAAATATTTTTCTTGAAACTGGACATGGTATTTTTCTTCTTTCTCCCGCTTCCATTTCTAGTCTTGTCACTGGACATCAAGCTTTGTGATAAGTTGATCCTGAACTGTTTCAGAGATAAAGTGGCTCCTTCACTTTGCTGCGAAAACATTATGTATGAATTTACAATACACACATCCAAGAAGTGAAAGAAAATCCTATGCCACCACTTTCTACTTCTTCTGTCTATTTGGTAGCATTTTTTGAGTTGATCGGCCTTGTCAACATACCCCATATGCTTGTTGTAATCACTTACTAATGTAGTGGACGGTACATCTACTTTTGTGCCATTTTTTAATTTTCTTTTGACTGAAGACTTTTCATTCGGATCGTGGTAGTTCGATGCGAAGATAACTGGCCTATATAATTATGGTCTTCTTGATATGAAAATGCTTATAATAGTCTACGTCTGTCAAAATTTTCAATTATTCAGTAAATTCATAAGTTCTAAGAACATATTAGTTAGTGAAACTTAAAAAATTAAAATAGAAATAGTGAAAAGTGCAATTTGTAGTTTTAAAACCTTTACAAAAATACGTTCTATCAAATTAGCTTTACCATGCATAGTGGTCCCAAGGCGGGACCACACATTTATTTTAGTGCAAGATCAAGATTTTTAGCACTATGACTAAAGCTAATGACTTAGAAGCTATATGAAATAGTAATAAACAATAAAAACCATGTAAGAGAACTTACCTTGTTTAGATGAAATGTTAAATGTAGTTTTACAACACCAAAACATAGGTTAGCGTCTATCTGTCAGTATGGAGTGAACAACCACGATTGAATGGCTGCTAGCAACAGCTGGTATGAGTTTGAGGACGTAGTTCACATTTTTTTCCGATAGATAGAAGCACAAAGCAGACAGTAAAAGTGGTCCCACGGCGGAACCACAGTGCTGCTAGAAACAGAAAATAAACAAAAAGGTGATCCCGTGGTGGGACCACTATGCTTTAAAGGGTTAAGTGAGCTTGATTTTATTAAGGGTGAGAATTTTTGTGTGTACTTATTTCAGTGTCATAAATTGAAAGAGAAAAATACATTTTTTACATTTTATTGTTGTTATTTATTATTTTTCTTGTTTTATAAGAGGTTTTTGAATCTATTCAATAATAATATACATATTTTTGTAAAACATAAATGTTTCAAATATTTGCAAGTAAATAACAAAGTTATGACCTTTTCTAATAACATATGCAAATTGCTAAAATTTTTGTATGGCACTTTTGGATACACATGCAAAAATACCTTCGGCATTATTCACTAACATTCCAAAATAATGTCTGGCACTGAAAGGGTTAAAATGAATGAACTACGACTTTTTAATAAATGTATGTAGCTCTGATGTCATAAGTATGTGCAAAAATACCATAACATATTGTCTGTAATTGTATAAATGTTTGTTTTGTATAGTTATAAAAAATAAGTAAGGTATTATTTTCTATAATATTAACTTAAATGGGTAGGGTACGATATATTGACCCGATTTTTTAAATCGAAATTGGCAACCGATATTACTTATCATAACCATCGATATAATCAATTGATACTAATTAATTATTTTGAACAATTAACTTAAATGATATATATCAACAGCTGCAAACACTTTCAAATAATACACGTAAGGTAATATTTCAATTTTACATAAGTACATTTCATTATTAAGGATGGCAGTCAATTTTAGAAAACTACACAACATTGCTTTGAAAGATGATAGGACATGTTTTACGTGGCTTCAACACGTTGGACTCGTACCGAAAAACCCATTATGTGAAATTTGTGGGAAAGAAACGAATGTGACTGTGTGAGGAGCAAATATGGTCTTCTTATGTTTTCCTAATTTTGGTCACAATAATTTGTTTTATCATTGTTAATATCAAATTCACATTTTAATTTAAAACATAAGTTTGTTATTGGGGACTATAGATACTTTTATATCGATTGATAGTCTAGGATTTGAGATGTGAATATTAGGTATCGATGATTACATTCTCCGATATAAAATACCGGGTCCGCTTATCGTACCCTACCCACTTAAATACCTATATTTCTTTTATGTTAAAAATATAGTTCACTATAATACAATGTTAAAAGCCTAACACTCAATTTGGTTCAACATTATTGGGCTGCAGTATAATAATCGGCTACCAACACAATCGAATCAACACTCGAATGACCAAACTTTTGATTATAAAGATTTAATGCTGTCAGACATGTGTACCATGTAAAGGGATAATTATAAGTACTACTCCCCTCAAACTTAGTATAGATAAAGTTGTGGTATATTCTATAACCTAAAGTGCATATATTTCTTTTACATATGGAAATATAATTCAATCTTTAAAGTCTTAACGTAATTCAATTTAACATTATTGTTCCAAATTAATTCAAACAAAATTAAATCATTTGAGTAATGGCTGCTAGAGACGGAAAATACTCTTTGTTTGTCAAAAACCTATTAGAAATTAACGTGTTGAGATATTATGTTCCAGTAACCTCTTACCGTTGTAACTGATCTATACCAACGTAATCTGACGTCGTAGAAGTTGGATCATCTGTAACAAGATCTGAGGTCGGGAAAGCACAAGCCAGAAATGCCCTTGGCCATCAATTCGGGCTTTGGTGGCGCCTTTTGCACTCCCAGCACTTGTGAAAAATAAAGAAAACAACCCTCGAGATAGTAACCAAATTCAAGCTCAGATTACGTGATGGCTTGTAAAGGTTATCTTTTAACTTTGGTACTACTAGTAACATATTTATGATAACCTACTCTAAACCTACTTATATTGCATAACATTAATATTTAATATTTCCATTCCTAGTCTCATTGTTTTTACGAAATGGCTGCGGCTGTTATTATGAGAACAAAACATTCAGCCCAGTTGAAATGCTGTAGATGGAGCTTATATTGGTTACTGTTAACTTAAATACATTAAAACATAAAACCAATATTTAATAGTACTTTTATTTTTTTGTGATGTGTTTGAAGAAGATAGCCTCACTATCGTGTTCTCTCACGGAAGTGGCAAATTAAAACATAGTAGCACACGCAACAACATACCAATGTCAGGACATTTTTGGGATCATTTGAACCTGGTTTCGTTGGTGTTCCGTAGTTCCTTTTGAAAAAATATTGTGAATTTGTTTTGTTTATCCCTGAATCTAAATGTCTATTCTGATCTGATTACTTTCCCGATGCCTTTAAGATATATACTTGTGGAACTTGAAATTCTTGGACGTGCAGAAAAGTGGATCGAATACGAGTATATACCGTACCTATTTAAGTATAACGTTCAGTGACAGAATTACATGGTTAGTCTAAGTAAATAAATTAATTAAGGGAGTAATGTTTACCAATGTTCAAAGATGTTAAAATATTGATTCTTCTAAATCTGTATATATATATATATAGCTGCTTGATCGATGGTAAGGGATCTTTAAATAACCTACGTAGAAGAAAACAAACCCATGATTATTTTAATAGGTAAAACCATCTTCTAGACTTAGTATTAGTAAGATTCGAAAAGCCAGAACGAGTATGTATGAAGATTGAATTATTTAATAAACTGCCTAAGAATGCATGGGATGTGCACTTAAAACAGGAAAAAGTAATAGATGGCTGAAGAAAAATAATGTTTACTCTATTGACGAATTTTCGGCCTGTGATATTAGCACATTAAATTTTTCAGGTTTGAATTAGGTGTTTGCCTAATTTTCAATAACTATTATAAAGTTTTTGTCATTGTAATTTATATTTCAGTATTAGTATTTCAATATAATATTGCACTGTTGTATTTTATAAATGTGTTGTTTATAGGACAAAGTTCATGTATTTTAATAGGCCAATGTTGTTTGTTTATTTAATTTAATTTGTAATTTATGATTATATTGTTTATTAAACTATATATAATTGGTATTGTAAGTAAAATAAAAAAATACTCATAAGCCTATGACTTTGGTAATTACACGGTTTGTGTTTAAGACAGTACAAATTCTTGATTCTTGTTTTCTTTTCAAAGAAAACAATAGTATTTTACATTTATATAGACGACACTTATTTTGTCTTCACTCAATTCTTGTTTTTGCATGGCATTGTTTATTGTTTGGGGGTGGCCTGCTAAGGGCAGAACTCAATACTCATTGATTAACCATAGTGCTTTTATCCTTATAAAATTCTTCTTTTCTGTACCTTTTTGTGTATTGTAGATAGAACAGGAAATAAAAATACACTACAAAAAGGACTTGTGGCCATGTGGACATGTTTTCACAAATATCTAATCTCGTTAGTGATATTAGTTAATTATCATTTTTAATACGTATAATCAATCCTAACTTTTCAAAGTTTTGATAAACCAATATGTAATTTATGCCGTTATCGTTGCTACTATTTTACTTATGGATCTTGTATGTACAATTTAAAAAATAACCTCTTATATTTTATTTGATTGCTACTTAAATTCATGTGATAAATTTCTCATTGAGCACAAAGGTTTGTAAACTATGAACGATCACTTTACATAAACTAGTCACCTCTGTACCTCATGCAGTACTTTCATAAGTTAATTTTTAAAAGTCTTGTTTAATAGTACTTTATTCATTAACCAATAATACTAAAGATCTGTTTATTAAATTTTAAACAACTTACAAGTCTGCAAAGTATAGTACGCACTACGTACTTCGTCTACACAAATATATCCACAATGTGTATACACACACACTTTAAATAGTAATAGTGCTTGGCTGTTGATAACTGATAGTGGTATGAAGTGAATGCATTGCCACAAATCTGTTTTAATAGTTAACAGACTACCAATATTCATGTATAAGCCTACCAATATTAATGTATAAAAGTATTTTATTGAAATTACTAATTCTCATTATGTAATATGGTTTTGTTTTCAGGATAGATGCACCATAATTGATAGCCACCCAAAAATGTGAAAAAGATTGCTGAATTTACAACACGGATGTCAAACCTTTTAAATGTTCCCTGTGCAGCTATACAAGCGTGAAAAGTGTGCAATTAAAAAAGCATATGTTAACGCACACAGGAGAGAAAAAATTTAAGTGTTCCCTGTGCAACTATGCAAGTATAAGAAAGCGGAATTTACAAACACATATGTTAACTCACACAAGTGAGAAACCATTTAAGTGTTCCCAGTGTATCTTTTCAAGCACTAGAAAGGAAAATCTTATAACACACATGATGACTCATAAAGTAGAGAAACCATTTAAGTGTTCCCTGTGCATCTATTCATATACTCGGAAGGAGGATTTAAGAAGACATATGTTAACTCACACAGGAGAGAAACCGTTTAAGTGTCCCTTGTGCATATTTTCTAGCACTGCAAGGGCACGCCTAAAAACACATATGCTAAATCACACAGGTGAGAAACCATTTAAGTGTTCACTGTGCGTCTATTCATGCACTCGAAGGGACCTTATAAAAAGACATATGCTGACTCACACAGGAGAGAAACCGTTTAAGTGTTCCCTTTGCGACTATGGAAGTATTGAGAAAAGTAATTTACAGACGCATATGTTAACTCATATAGGCGAGAAACCGTTTAAGTGTCCCTTGTGCATATTTTCTAGCACTGCAATGGCACGCCTTAAAACACATATGCTAAATCACACAGGTGAGAAACCATTTAAGTGTTCACTGTGCGTCTATTCATGCACTCGAAGGGACCTTATAAAAAGACATATGTTAACTCACACAGGTGAGAAACCGTTTAAGTGTTCCTTGTGCATATATTCTAGCACTACAAGGGGACATCTAAAAAGACATATATTATCTCGACACAGGTGAGAAACCATTTAAGTGTTCCCTATGCATCTATACATGCACTCAGAGGGTGTGTCTAAAAAGTCATATGTTAGCTCATCGTGTGAGTTAACATCCATCTGTTAATGTGCTCATAAGGCGCATCTAAATACTCATGTTAAGGACTTTGCCTGTGCAACTATAAGTATTTTTCCAAGTTCGGGCTTAAGAAGACATTTTTTATTAACTCACACAGTTGAAAAACTATTTGAATGGTTTCAGTGCACCTTTAAGTGTACTGAATCAGAATTTAAAAGTGCATACATTAACTCATAGGTAAGAAACTATTCAAGTATTACCAGTGCAACTTTAAGTCCAAATAATGTCAGTTAAGACACATGTTAACCCACAGGTTAGTAACCATTTAAGTGGTAGCTGTGCAGTTTTAAGTGAACCTTAAGTTTATGTTTAAGGATCTATATGTTAACTCACACAGGTTAGAAAACATTTCAATGTTTTGTGTGCAACTTTACAAGCACTCTTAATTAGAATTTAAAATATATTCTCAAACAATTGATAAACCATTTGAGTCTACCTAACTGATATAATCCTTCACGAAGAGGGTGAGTCTAAACACACAGATCAACGCACAGAGGTAAGAAACGATTTAAGTCTTGTCTTGAGTAGCTGTAACTAAAATCAATGAACACAATGCCATAAAATATAAGAAGAGATATTTAAGAAAAGGGTATAAGAACTTCATACTATATAATATAAGTAAAAATAATTAAAAATTTTATTAGAAGGAATGTCTACTTGGTCAGCATAGTTTGTGGGTATGAGTTATTAAAAGTAAAAAGTAAGCAAAATAAAACACTAAGATTCACTATGTGTGAGTGATTTTTAATATGAATGAGAACGGGTAGACTATTCATTCTGTTTATCATATCAATTTGGAGTGTGTTGAAGAGGCAATTGCCTAACCAAAACAACAAGG